>NC_133753.1:19689644-19992674 GCF_036562045.2 Rhinolophus sinicus | reverse complement strand
ACAATATTTCAGATGGTATTAATGGTCTACCTGCAAGAAAGCATTTTCTGCCAGCCTGGTGCAAATTGCTAGAACCTTTAAGCCACTCTTCCTCAACTTAGCAGCAGTATATCATCATTACTTGTGGCTGGACCATGAAATCACATTTGTCAATGCCTGAATTGCTCTTTTACTTTTAATGGTATAGAAACCCGTTTTGTTTTGGAAATGGGGTTAGCTGAGTATATTTCAGAGGATATAGAAATATAAAAAGCAACATCTAGGTGGTTTGGGGGATATTTAGGATGTTTCTTTTTTGTGGTCCGTTGATCTTTGGATGACAAAATCCATGGGACCATATGGAGTGGAGTCCTGATCAAATTCTGAGAGGAGGGAAGCACACTATAGAAGCAGTGTGCTTTCTTTTATATCATTGGGAAAGAGTTCAATTATATTAATGATAATAGTTTAAATAAGTTGTACGTTTTTCATGCCCCAGGTTCTATAAATGCACTACCTCTTATTATCCTATACGAAACACTATGGTGAATTAGGAAATGGGGGAACTGAGGCTAAGTAACTTATTTCACAGCTGGTGTGTGATAAAGTTAGAACTCAAAGTCAAGTTTATCTCCAGAATTCATAGTCTTAACTCCTATGATGTACTGATTATGGCTTTAAGAAAATTAATATAATGTCTAATGAATAGGATCTATTTTTGGACAAATAGAGTGTAAAAATGGTGTTGTAAAAGTTATTTGCTGTGGTATATAAGAGTTTTCTCTCTCAGTTCTTCAATTTGAAAAATTTTACTCCTTTGGGGCTGCCAACACATTTCAAATTTACTCTTTTGGAACTCTAAAGAGGGACTGATGCATTGGGGACCTATTCAAGGATCAACTCGATTGCTTTATCTCATCTTCCTCTGTTCTCTATTCCTTTTATCCCAAATAGATTCACCCAAGTGTAAGAAACATGAGGTATTTCTGTGTAAATATTGGAACTATGTGTATGAACCAGTTGGGTCTTAATAATTTCACCTCAGAATAGTCTGCTCTTCACAATATTATAATTCAACAGTGCATGTTGTATGTGTCTCCAGGAGTTGAAATACTTGATAATAGAACCAATAGTACAAACACAAATAACCACAGGAAGCCAGTGGCATAAAAATCTCAATATCTGACCAAAATTGGGTGGGGACACACACACACACACACACACACACACACACACACACACACACACATTTATTTGAAGTAGAATAGAAAGTGACTAATATTTTTTTTCTAAAATTCAGTTCTACTTAAGTAAGTGTCAGATGCATGTAAATAATTTAAGTACTATCTATTTGAAGATCTTTTTGTGCAACTTATAGATTTTTCAATGTGGTTGAGGCCTGAAGTCATTACATTTTTTTTTTTATCTAAGTAGTAATGCCCACGTGCCTCTTTTAATGACATTACAGAATTATTATTCACGAGGCCACTCTTTCTGAGGATAGTCACTTTCTGTTGAAGAATTGATTTCAGTCTTTGTTTAAACTTTCATACTGGTTGCTATATGAAATGTACAACTGAATGTTACTCAGGATTTAATATGAATGTATGTATATGAATTTGATGAGCCTTGCTCAGCTTTCAGAGTAGTCCCTATGTATGAATTCTGATATTTAGAAGGTTATTTGCTCTTCGATCAGTCTAGCAAATGGGGCTCGGGGCAAATGAACTCATTCTTATGCACATGTTTCTAAAACAGTTCTCTCTAATGTTCGAGATAAATTAAAATAAAAACCAACAAGAACATGAAAAGAAACTAAGAACAATGTTAATGTGGCAATTTAAACCAATTGGGTTTTCCAAATGACCTTCCATCTTTCACAGCTTTTAACAGTATGCAAGACCACTATCCTTAGTGCCAGAGACTATCAATCTGGTGTGGAAAACTTAAAACTTTTTTCTAAATGTCTTTAAAGCTGGGATGGAGAAGAATGACACTCTCTCTTGCACTTCTTGCAGGGTGTAAGGTTGAATTGTGGCTATGCTGTCCTCCCAACATATCACTCAATTGTCCAACGTAGTTTCCTCTTTTTCTAGCCTGTAACCATATTCCAAAATGATTTTCTATGGAGCTTTACGTTTGAAAGAGAGTTGGTGGAGAGGAAGGGTTGCTTAGAAGGACCAAGCCCTATATATTTAGAGGAAGTGAATCGATGCAGCTGCTTAATTAATTTGGAGCATATAGAACTCTGGCAGTTTACAACTTTGGGTACTTTTGATTTTGCCCTGCCTGTTACTAAGACTCTTTAGCTTTATATTTGCTCCCAGCTGCACTCATCCATTGCACAGTGAGCAGAATGAAGGTCGTTACTATACTTAATGTTGTAGCCAAAGATGACGGTTACAGAAAACCCTAAGTAACGGAATATATTCAAGGTGAATCTGGCACAACTCATTTGCCGTTTCTCAGTAGACTGTTCTGTGGTGACTGAAACTTGAGAGGAGTCAAAGCTTCTGAAGATGGATGACATCCCCTGAGATATCCATCTGCTGTAGGGTAGGATTAAGAGTTGTAGAGGGTTCTTTTTAGAAAAGTGCATGCTCCTTTTCTATGACGATATGTGAGAATTTATGCAACTTTATTTTGGAATAATAGACTTCTAAGTATCAGGGAGGACCATAATGATCTCTAATTGTAGCTACATTAATAGGTATAATGGCTTCTTTCACCATAGGCTTATTGATACACCAAGAAGTTAAATAGCCTTTCTGTTTTTCTCTCTTTGCCTGCACCCTCCTTTTTTTCTGTGAAAAAATAATACTTTGAGGAAAACTTTAAATTATACACTGTAATCTAAAATTGCTAATTGTTCTCTCCATTCTTTGCACTTTTTCCTTTGATACATCTATATATTATACTTTATGCCTGCCATGTAGTATCCCAGAATGTAGGCTAAAAACATGTCCATCGTTGCCTCTTTCATGAGTTTTGTTACTGTTGTTGTTTTATTTCTGGGTAGTGAGAATAATGAGTCGGCTTCTTAAAATAATTTGTTTATAGGAAAAATGAATGGGAAATCTTGCAGACTTCTCCCACCATGGCCACTCTCATCCCATCCTACCCTTCACAGAAGGCAGGTACCAGTTTAGCCACATGTGGAATCTGCCAATCACTCTTACATGGAGGTGACCCTAAGATTCAAATGCCATGGTGAACTTCTAGTCACCTGACCTGATGATATATTCAATTCTAATATTTTTTCTGGCTTTTAAACTTTTGTTTGTAAATGGTTCCCAAGCCGCCTGTTTTGAGATTTTGATTTAATTTCTAAAGTTGGTAATTTGGAATGGGATTCCCTAAGGGCTAAGAGTCAAAAGTAATGGATTAGAATTCACTAGTTCTGCTTGATCACTGTGAGGTTAGTTGATGAGACAGAATGTTTCCCAAAGCATGGTTTTGGTATGTTGTGATTTGAAGCATATTTATTAGGGGTGTATCTCCATCACACCACTCTCCAAGTCTATCCTGGAGAGAGAAATCATCCAGGGGTGGTAACAACAGTTACAAAACAAAGAAGGGGGCATACTAGCAATTAAAAACATTATGTTTGAGGTTTAAAACTAATTAGATATTGTATGCTTGGGAGACGTAGCCCTTACAGGCTTTATGAATGGATGCTTGTTCAGGAAGGACCTCTCATGAGAAGGTGAGAGAACGAGAGAGACTAGCTACACAGATAAATAATGTATTTATTAGTAGTAAGAAAGTATAAGTGCTCCAAAGTTTGCAGATGCTATATCATTGTATTTATAGCCGCTTTTATTTAAAGATACATACTTTGGGTTTCCTTCTTTTTCAAATGTGGAACAAATATGGACAAAGGGGTCATCTATAATACTCTACCTATTTAACATAGGGATGCCAGGGCCTCCTTTATGGAATAAGAAGTCTCACTTGTCCACCAAGGCTTAAATTGTCTTCTTTGGCTTCCCTCTGCTGGGAAATAGAAACACTTGAGTGTAGAATAAGGAAGTGCATGGGCCATGCTTCTGGTTGGATGCAGTAGAGTGAGACTAGAGCAGGCATGACTGAGATGCTGAGAGTCCCCTTCCACCTTATGAAGCTGATTGGGCAGATGCATTACTCACAGGTTAAGGACATCTTTGTGTCTCCATTGGCCCAATTAAGGTACAGCTAGGGAGAGATTGGAGAAGAGTGAAGGTAAGCCCGTTTCTGTAAATGGCCAAACTTCTCACTGATTCCCATTCCACGCCACATTGCAAAACCATGATGGAGCACTGCATAGCTAAGACTCACCTGACCTCAAACCTTTTAACCAAGGACAGAGTGTCTTCGACTCCACCTCTACTAAAGATAAATTGATATCTATCTCTAAAAACTTCATAAAACAAACCAAAAAACCTAGGATGTTTTTTTAACGACTTATTCACTTTTCAGATTGTTTTTTAAGCTGTTTTTTAAACTTTAAAGGCAACACTGATAATGAACGCTTCCAAATGGTAAAACAGAAAATCCCCTTCAAATATAACCGGCCCGTAGAGGAGTGGCTGCAGGAAAAAGGTAACCGTCGTTAAAACTTTCATTTTAAATTCATTTGATTCTAAACCCTCATTTTTAAAGCCTGCAAATAAATGTTCCTTAAATGATAATCGCCTGCTGCATAAATGACTGTTTTAATTTTCATTATAATTTGTGTCAGCTTCCACCTGCCATATGTTGATAAATCATGCTATAATACATTGCCATTAAAATACAGTTAAAGGGACTAACATCTAGCTTGCTATCAGCCTGACAACCACAAACAAAAAAATTCCAGGAACCTCTAACAAAGAAATGTATTATGGCAATTTAACCACTGCATGATGTTATTTGTTAATTTGTTTTAAATCACCAAAGCTTTCTAAAGAAATTTCAAAACCACTTTTTAAACTTACATCTTGAGGCTGTTTTGGCTTTACTCTCTGTAGCGTGGTTAACAACAAAAACAAAAAATCATAGATAGACTCTTGTAACTTAAACTGCTTAAAACAAATGTTATAAGGGGAGCAATGTTGCTGGGTTTTTTTTTTTTTTTTTTTTACATTTGTTTATAAACAAAGAAAAGAAAGAGAAGATGAATTTTGCCTTTAGCTTCAAACGTACAGAGGCAAAAGTGTTTCATAAGAGGTTAATTGTGTCCTAGTTGCTGACTGAAACGAAAAACAAAAACACATTTATTTCACACTTTGGTTGTGTGATACCCTTATGTATTTGATATTTATGCAACAGAAGTGTAAGTGGTTAGGACAATGAGTTGAAAAAGGAAAGGCCCATGAAAGGCAAAACAGCAGTTTCTGATTTGCTGACGAAAACAACCACTTTGTTAATAAAAGAGGGCAGCGGTTATACCTGATGTTAGAATTTTCTGTGTGGCTTCTTTTTGTTGGGATATAAACTACTATCTCTCAATGAAGAAAAGTTTCTATCTTTAAGAAGCTTTTTAGTCTGTCCTTTCCTGAGCCAGTATAAGCTTCTCTTGTCGCAAGACCTTAAGTGAGTTTTTAAAATATGTAGAGATTTGATTGAGTTATATATAAAAAGTAATTGGACATATTAGTATGCAACTTAAAAAACAAAGGACTACTGCAATTTTAACTGGGAGAAAACATTCAGACCTTTGAACACGGAAAATCCTCACTGAGTCTTAACTGTTTGCCCTGTTTTTAACGTATGTGGTCTAATTAAAAATAAATTAAGAATAACTCTAAAAAGCAAATAATTTTGTCTAGTAATCACTAGCTTATAAAGTCCCTTTAACATTAAATACGATGATTGCCTCACTTTTTAAAAAGGAAATGAAAACTAGATGCATGTCTGAGTCTCATGTGCCTGAGAGAACTTTTTTGTTTCTTTCAATTTTATGTTAATAATATTTTATTTTACTCCATTGCCTTTTGAAGCCTAAGTTTAATAGCATGCCAGGCATTTTCATTTGTATAAACCATTATAAAGTTATTAGTAGGCTTTTAGTTTTCCTTATGATAGCATTGTTATCAGTTGGCTTTCGTATAAAAAGATGCTTTTAAGCACACAACAAATGGAGGGGTTGGGGCTGGGGCAGGGGTGGGTCGGGTGGGATGGAGGGAGGCATTCTAGTTTCTTAATCATACATGTATCTGTTTCTATGTGCACATAATATAGAAAAGAATCATTTGCAAACTGGGAGGTTTTGTCTTCTACGTTATTTTAAGTGAAATTACTTTTTTTGTAATTTGGGTATGTAACATGTATTCATTCTATTGCTTTACCCCTTCCTCTGTCTAGCTAACTTTCCCTTCAAAAGAAATGAAAAATATATATCAAAGGCCTTGTAAAGACAGAGAGTGAAAAAGGGTAAAGACAGAAGGATGATTAGGCAGACGTATTAGGAAGTACTTGGAATATCTTTTCAGAGTGATTTCTGTCACTGGGGGAGATGTCTGGGGCGCAGCAATCCCCAGTCTGTTTTCTGACTCTGTCTACTATTGACAACTTTCTGACCTTAGACAATCCACTTAACCTCTTTATATCTCAGATTTCCCGTCTGAGGAGAGGAGAAATAATACTGCTTATTCCCCATGGGTGTTCTGAGGTTTAATTAATTAGTCTTTGTGTAACATTGACTGGAGACATGCAAAGATTTCATTTAAGCAGTACGTGAATTTGATGTCCAAATGAGGTAACAGTAGCTTCCAAGAGGATAGGTTCCAAAAACAAAACAAAAAGTAACCTGCTACAAATCCTGTACTGGTGTTATAACCAAATTTTGTGTTATTGATGCTAGAATGGTTCTCAGATTGGAATATATGTGTAGTTATAGATATCATCATTGCTTACTATAAAAAACATGATTGATCCTAATGAGTGACAATAATGAGATTGGCATTGATTTTGAGAAATCTTGGGCAAATGACAAAACTCTCTCCAGCCAGTCCTTACAGCTTTCAGAGGGAGAGGGTAGAGATGACTGTTTCATATTTGTTCACTTTCTCCTGCTTAGCTGAGTGAGATAAATTGATCAGAGGAAGAGATGGCAGGAGACTGAGAGTATCCCACTACTACTTTATTGACTGCCAGCTTTACTATCACCCACTTAATACAAGGCACAGAGGGCTAGGCAAGGGTTTTGAAACAGAAGAAAAGCAGATCTAGCCAGAAATAGACCATGACACAGAGAAGCAAATAAAAATCTAAGTACTTCCTATGGCGTGATGGAAAATTGAAACATAGCCTCCTTCCCTGTCTCAACAAGTATCTTGTTCTCAAGAAGTGATTAGTCATAGTTCTCTGGAAAGGCAGCAATACCTCGAAGTGGAGCAGCGGCTGAATCTTATAGCCCAGGAAACATCTTGCCTTTCTCCATGCTTGGGTTTCTCCACTTTGCGGAGTTAAATATGGCAGCTGGAATAAAGGCGCTCCAGCATTTCTAGCCAATGTCATTCAGCTTTGCATTGCAGTTCTCGCTGACTCTCTTTTTATGTTCAAACATTGGCAGAATAATATCACCAGGAAATAGATAAGGACCATTATAGATGTGAAGTACTTTCAGGAGCATTAGAAATATAAAATGTTCTGGCTATAGTAGTTAGAACCATTAGCTTAATGATCGGGACTAGACTACATACTGAAAAAGAGATGGATTAACATTATAGTTGGACAACAATTGTGTGAATGGAAGGGATAGTTTGGTATTGGGACTATCTGGTATAAGATACTAAATTTTGGTCCTAGAGATCTCCTATCATGCAGCTTCTTCTCATTTATTATATTAAGAGGTCCCCAAATGCTTATGTGCAGTTGAGGGCATATTTATCCTCACCTTCCATCATGGCATTTCTGAGGTAGTAAGCTTAAAAGCTGTTGCCAAAAACAAACAAACAAACAAACAGTAAAGAGGTAGAGCTTCAGGCCATTACCCAGTGTTATTGTGCTTTGAACTTTTGCTGCATGTTGTGTGAGAAATAAGAAGCCAAAGGCCAGGCAGCGATGCATATGCACAGGGCGCTGAAGGAACTGGTGGGAAAATAATGGAAATCTAATAGATCTATTTTGATTGCACCCTTAGGAGCTGGGCGATTCTGTTATCGTGAAGGCCAGCAGATTTCATTTCCATGCTCCAGATATTTTTATAGAGTGAAGATCCTTTTCACTATAACAAAGTTCTCTGGCCAATTCCCCATACTACAGGGTTTGAAGCTTCCAATGGCATATGACTTATAAATCATACTTGGCTAATATGCCCTTAAACGTTGCCCAATGAGCAGAGTTGACTCTTAACATAAATATTTCCTTCTGAGAAGATGTGTTTTCCTTTCTCTGCCTCTTCCATTTTGTCCATTGTTATACGTTAAGAAAATATTCCACATTATACACCAGAAATGTAAGGATAGCTAATCATCATATTGGCTTAAGGACCATGTACTAATAGTAATAGAGGTTAAGAGCCCAAATATCATAGTTTGCCTCTATTCATATTAGAGATTGTGGAACAAAAACCTCAGTCTTTGAAAAATATGCTCCCTTTTATTAAACAGGTTTTATTAAACATTGTTTCCAGTTATTTATAGCTAAAATAATTCAGACAATTAAATTAAGAATGAGTGGAGCATTGTTTCATCACTGACTAAAGTGGAGAAAAATTCAGAAAGGACATATTTAATTCCATTAATGAGTTTTCTGCCCTTCTCCATAGGGACAAGCAGAAGGAAGTAATCTGGAGAAATAATAGAATCAAAAGTTTAAAAAGCTTCTGGTGTTTTGTTGGGAAAAATCTAGAAGTGGTTTGGAGGAAGATAAGTTGAGTTACACTATTCTAAACTCGATTCCACCATAATTCATTTTGAGAGTTTTTTTGTCCACAGAATTATAAATAGTTCCCCAAATGGGAACTCCAAATAAAGTGAGCTACTGATGTCCTTCAACCCATAAACATACCTCTATAACATTTTAAGGAGTTTTATGTGCTGCTTTCTTCATTAATTAATCCCCCTCCCTTTTTAAATGCATCGATTTGAAATGACATCTCCCCCCTCCCCGAGGAACATTATCAATGCCTACTTATTTTTCATATTTTATGAATACATTTAGTTGTGTGATCATAATCCTCTCACCCTAACATTAATAGAGATAAGAAATGATTTGTCATGTTGTTTATTAAAAAGCAAATAAAGATAGAATATTAGACACTCTGAAGATTCCAAGGAAATGAGATGTTTGATGACTTTAATATTCATTTTTATAAGTATGTAATGAATCCAAGTCTCTTAATTAGAATTTAATTTAATTTCAGTTAATTTATTTTAATTTAATTATCAGACCTAGTTTTTAATTCAGTGTTCTGAGTTACCTCACCGAGCTTTTGTTTGCATATATAACTCTTTTTAGTTGTTACGTTACTTTGTATGTTAAAAATCAGTGCCATAGGCATTTACGATTTATTATCATCACTTAATTTGGGAGTTTCTTTCTTTTGTCTACAACCACATACCCAAGAAGACTGTAATACTCTTCATTATTGAATCAAGTTTCTCCTTCCTCACAATAAAGACATAGAAACTCAATTATTCAGGTTACCTGGGATATTCAGCTAGACAGTGGAAGAGATAAACATAGTGAAATGTTACTTGCTAATATCTGCGTTGAACTTTTATTACCTAATTTTCTCCCCTTCAATTACTCAAGGAAGCCTGTTTTTATGCCTGGTCCATTCAGACCAGGCAAGGTAAAGAGAGAAAATATATGGGAATAATGACGTTTCCTCCACCCAACCCACTAGGCCGGCAGTTAACCATCTTCAACACCCAGGCGCAAATAGCCATCGGAGGAAAGGACAAAGGACGCCTCTTCCAAGGCCAGCTCTCTGGGCTCTATTATGATGGTTTGAAAGTACTGAACATGGCGGCTGAGAACAACCCCAATATTAAAATCAATGGAAGTGTCCGGCTGGTGGGAGAAGTCCCATCAATCTTGGGAACAACACAGACAACCGCCATGCCACCAGAAATGTCTACTACTGTCATGGAAACCACCACTACAATGGCTACTACCACAACCCGCAAGAATCGCTCAACAGCCAGCATTCAGGTAAGGCTTTCTCTAACTATTAATTGATTCTGCTTTTCTGTCTTTAGACATTGCTATCATGCTCAGTGTTGCTTTATAGGGAGAGAGTCTGAATGACTATGTTTATAGGAAGGATGCCTACAGATGCTCGTCGTGGTAAGACCCAGAAGTAGAGAAAGACAAAGTCATTGCTAAAGAAGTTATTAAAGTCTTATGTGAACTCATGGGTTATTCCTCCTATCATATTTATCACGGAAATGGTAAAGCTATCATTCGGAATGAGCAGTGGTCAACACTTTCAGTATGAAATATACCCTCCCCTTATTTTATTACCTTTCTTTTCAATAGCCAGAAGAGAAAAGGGGGAGTGGAAAATTTGTTATCATAAGAAAGACTATATCCTAGTGTGATTCTATTCACATCCTCCCGATGGCTTTACTGGAATACAAATTGTTCATTTTTGAAGCCAATGGATATCAATAAATCAAGGGCAATTGAAGCTAGAGGTTCTACTAATTCTTATAAAATGCAGTCTTTGTGTTTGATATTAAGTGTTGATTAACCACGTGTTATTTTTGTCCATTTTGTTTCCTTTATATTTGACCAAGATCCTAATTACATTAGAAAATGTGAAGGTCTGAGTTTAGCTAAGTAGGAAGTCCTTAGTTTTGTAGTAACATTTTTGTTTTTTCACTCAAAAATAATTATACCCGAGCTAAAACTTAATGCTTTGCTGACTCCCTTGGCATTTCATAAATCTAGTTACTAAGGGGTGGAAGGTTAATCGAGTTATTAGCCTTAAAAGCTCTGGCATAAAATAAGACATTCCAATTGCTTGTGGGGGAAACAGTCTAGTTAGTGTTTGCAAAAAATTCAGTAGATCAGTACTCCTTTCTGTTTCTTCGTTTGAAGACCTTATCCAGGGGCTCAATTGAGTCTTTGATGTCACCCTTCCATTGACTTGAGTGGGCATTGTAAACTTAAAGTCGATAATCAATTAAACTCCCTATGTGTTCTCATTCCTCTGAATTAAGTTTATGTGAGTTAGGTAGAGTTAAAAGTGTTGTCTTCCTTTTTCCTTTTCTTCAAGCAAAAATATCCAGACAGCTCCTTCCATGATTCCACAGGAACGATATGGAACTATATGCACTGATGATATCAGGCCAATTTTATGTGTATTAGAAAGGCTACAAGAACCTGGTTAGGATAGCAGTCTCATAGTCACTCGTGTTGTTACATGCATACCTACACACATGCTCAAAAAAGAAAAAAAAAAAAGCTTTTTCTCTGATATTAAAGCAATAACTCCTGACACTTCACTCTACTCACTGAAAAGAAGATAAAAGGCAATATATATTTCTATTATGACTCTCTATAGCTCAAGAGCAAATTTGTTTATTGTCAGTGAAAGGATAGTTCTGTCTGCCCAGGTCTTGGCAGACTTGTTTTGTTTCTGTCAGAATACATTCCACTAACTCTGTGGGAAGCAGAGGAGCAAATGGCTTTTTCTTCTTAGCAATGGCTAGCCCTGCAGTCTTTTTCAAGGCCAAATTTTCACTGACCTCAGGAGGATTTAATGTTACCCAGGGATTCAGGGACGAAGCCATGGTAATTATTGGATTTTGGCTTTCCCTCCTGCAGCAAATACATAAATGGGAGCAGATTGAGTGTTTCCACAAACTGAGAAAGCCAGAGTTTCTGGAGACATGTAGGGTACAAAGTACAAAAATCTTGCCAGTGATGATGACCCTAAACACCATAGAACCTGTTCTCATTTTAAAGGATGTGGACAGCTGGAGGATGCTTTCTAACAGCCTCCTGTCTAGTGTGTGTTTCTTTTCCTTTGAGTCCAGGAATAATTGGATTACATCTACATGTCTTTCCTTTTGCTTCTATCCAGGCTATAAAAATGAGTTATCAATATGTTGATGCTCTTTGTTTTTAAGTGTGTGTAAATACATACTGTTGCAGGAAGCCAGCAGACTAGCAGAATTGGATTAGAATGAGATAAGGTATTTTAAAAGCACCATGTTCTTTGTAAAGATTAGCTAGAAAAAATAACTTCATGCCTATGGTTTGGGGCATTTTTGTTCTTGCCAACTAACCACAAGAACTCTGTACTGAGCTCTATAAAAACTTAATAGCCTGCTTTGTCTGAAAGCCTATTCTGATCTCCAGTACATTCTGTAGACGACATTGAGCCTATGTTAGAACTAGGGTCCAACAACCTTTGGATTGTATCAAAGGTTGAGGACAATTTCCAGATGCTGAATACTTTGGGTGAAGAAGGTCGGTCTCAGAAGCTCCGACATGCCCGGTGTGATCCAGCGAATTTTCTTGGATAAATTAGACTCATAAAGATTTGAACTCTGGGAGATACTTCAGAAAGGAGAACACAGAAGTGGGGAAGACTGGATTTCGTATTCGTTGGGCCCATTTTTCACTTTTCCAAACAGTACTCTGTTCTGTCCTACTTTGCTTTGATAACATTGCTAGAGCAGGATCATCCTAAAATAAGGCTTCGAGGAGAAACCAAATAAGCATGTCCATCTACAAGTATAAAAACCTGGTTATTAAAAAATCTACTGGTTCCTTCTTAAAGCATACGCCAAGAAAACATCATTTGAGCAGTTCGTTTCTGATAGACCTTGGTGAGTGTTGATTTGTGATGAAAAGAAAACTGCAGAGTGTTTTCAGTACTGCTCTTAACCGTGTGAATGTGAACAAGTTTTTGAGTTGATATGGCCCTCCAGTGAGGGCTGCAACCCACCGGAAGTAATTGGTGCTTTGATCTTTCTGGTAACCTAGTTTGTTACAGGCTTACTTGTGAATTACATGGACTATGCTAAGTTACTGACAGCTATAGTGCCCAAGCTTCAGGTCGTCACCCTATATTAAGAAGGATGTCTCTAGGGGCTCTCTGAATTAAAAAAAAAAAAAAAAGAAAGAAAAAAAAAGTTAAGATTGAGAAAGCAGGTGTGCGGGTGATAATTCTCAAGTGAAGTTCTGCCACTTAGAAGATACGCAGTAAATATTTATTGAATAAACCAGAAAATAAGATAGGCGTTATTACATACCTTCTCATCATCTAACAACTAGAAGTTGTGGCTGTGAAATGTCTTCCCTCTAGAATGATTCGTGTGCTTTGGACAATTTTAATTTTTTTCTAGTGGTAAGGCTATCACAGAGTAACTAAATGCATGTGCTTGGAGTCAGATATGCCAGGGTTTAAAACCTAGTTTTTTGTCATATTAGATTAGTGACCTTGGGCAAGTCACATATGCTCTAGTTAACTATTGCTGTGAAACCAACTTTCCCATTAACCTCAGTGGCTTAAAACAACTGTCATTGGATCTCACAATTTTGTGGGTCAGAAATTTGGGTGGGGCCCAGCAAGGCAATTCTTCTGCCCCACATGGAGTTGACTCCAGTGTTACTCAGTGGCTGCTTCCGTCTGCAGGGTCTTACTTCACTCACATACCTTGTGCCTTGGTGGGTTAATTGGAAACACTTGACTCAGCTGGGTCCATTTCCCTCTCCATGTAGTTCCTCCAGCAAAGTAGTAGGACTTCTTTCATGGAGGCTCAGGGCATCCAGAGAGGGTTTTCCAAAGGACAGGAAGTCGAGGCTGCCAGTTTCTTAAAGCCTGGGCCAGGAAACTGGCACAGTGTCACTTCCACCACATTCTATGGGTCAAAGCATTCACAGACCTTTCTCAGTTTCAGGGAAGGAGGCATAAACCTCACTTCTTGATGGGAGGAGTAGCAAGAATTTGAAACCAACCTAAGTCTACTGCATTGTAAAATTAGGGAAGTGGGGTTGGGGAAAAAATTACTACTAGTACTTACAGCATATGAGTATTATAAGGGTAACTGAGCTTATATAAGTAAAATGCTTAAAACAAGTACAGTATGAAGAGTAAGACTGAATGCATTTTATTTAACCTTATTATTATAGCCTATCCCCAACATGTGATATGCAGGTCAATGCCCTCTCAAGCAAGAATCTACCCCAGAAAATGGGGTTGTTTCTACTGATAGTAGTGTTTGTAATTTAGAGTAAGGGCTAGGGGGTTTTGGCAGGATAGGGATTTGAAGGAGGGTCAGAGCAGAATTTGGAGGCTGAATTAAAATTCTCTAAGATGTCAAGTCTCTGATACTTCACTATCCATGTTTAACTTTTCCTTTTGTTTCAAAACCAACCTGGAGTTCTATCGTTCTTCGAGACTATGTTCTGCTATGAAATATGTCTACCCACAAATATTTGTGGAGTTACAAAGAAGAAGAATTCAGGATCCTTCCCAACATAGAGCTTGTAATCTAAGGAGGGCAAGAGGGCTTGACAGGAGCTATGAATATGAGGCAGTGACTTACAAATGGTGGCATGTTGGGAGTGAGGGGTGGTGCAAGGGATAGCTTGGCTGGATCTCATGGCTGGGGTAGGTACGAAACTGGGCCTTGTAGACGAGTGAAATCAGACACATGGTGAGAGGCACAAAGGCCAAGTGGGCTGAATGTCAGAAGCTAAGTTGTTCAAGTCAGAGATGGTAATTCCTGAGGTTAACAGTCAAGGCCAACTAGAACAGAGAGTGTGTAAGGGGAATTAGTGAGAGGCAAGAGATCCAGATTCTGAGAGTGTTGGTCTGATGCCTCTTCCCCTCCCCCAAAGGGGAGAGGAACAAAAGGGGAGAACTGGATTGGGTTCCCTGTGGGTCTTACTACCAGGGAACCCCCAACAACTGTGCAGGCACTTCCATTACACTACAGCCGACCCAATGTCAGTGGGTAACTCTCATGACTCTGATAGGTCAGTTTCTAAAACAGAAAAGTTGAACTTAGTCTACACTCAAATTCCTTAGTTCTCATTCAGGATGGAAAGCAAAGTGAGAAATGAATCTTTTAGTGATAACTTTCAGCCACCGAGACCTAAATGTTCCTGTGAGACAGTAAAGGGCCAAAACAAAAATAATTTCAAGGATAATGTGTATTTTCTTACCTTGGGCATCCAGACTGAGTTGTTATCAAAAAAAAAAAAACACAAAAAAACCAAAAACAACAACAACAGTGTATTCTGTGCAAGTCACTATTTGGAATCATTTATAAGCTGTTAGCAGGAATACTAATCATGACCCATTTTGTCTGTGTTGGGCATTGATGAAGTCACCTTGACATTGTCCAGTTCCTGGCACCCAGAAAATTACCAGAAAATCACAATGCTCAGCCTTGTGTGGAACTATCCTAATAAACAGTAGAAGTGAAAGACTTGAGAACTTTGTGAACTTGCATTCTGACCTCAAACTCACCAATTTGGTGGTCGAATGTGAACCACTTTCAAAAATTCCAGAGGGAAGCCAGAATTTTTCAGGCTTTGTAACAGTACCTATATGCGAAGTCCTCCTTCTGATCTGCTTTCAGATTTCAGCTAGGAACAATAAAAAGCACATTTCAGCCTTGATATTGATTATTGCAAAACAACACAA
Source organism: Rhinolophus sinicus (assembly GCF_036562045.2). Lineage (NCBI taxonomy): Eukaryota > Metazoa > Chordata > Mammalia > Chiroptera > Rhinolophidae > Rhinolophus > Rhinolophus sinicus. The sequence continues at coordinate 19,977,115 of NC_133753.1, read as the reverse complement.
GCAAAAACTTGTGATTGAAAAGTTGATCCTTCATACTGCATGTTCCAAGTAGAGTGCCAGCGTGATGAAGGGAGGGGCGTGCAGTTCAGAATCAGAATGTCTGCATTGAACCCCAGGTTCTTCCAGTTACCTAGCTGTGTATCTCTGGACAGGTTAATTAGCCTCTGTTTCATGATCTGTAAAATGGGCAATAACAGTACCTTCCCTATAGGCTTGTTTTGAGAAATAAATATGATGTGTGGAAAGAACTTAAGCCATGACCTTCCCCATAAGTTTTCACTAAATGCTAGACATTAAGAAAGCACTTTGACCCAAGAGACTCTTCCAGAACTCCCAGAGCCTCACAGAGCTTAGCCTTCCCATATGTTTGGATAAGCACAAGAAGAACAACTTTTTCTACATCCATACAAACCCACAATTCCCCAGGATTTCCTCTAAGGGTCCCAGACTGAACCAGAGCTCTGGGCTCATCAATTAGAAGAGATTTCTATGAGATATTCTTTCGTTTTCTGGAATGGAAATTGGCTTTGCTGAATAGTTATTACACACAGAGTGTTCTGTGTGGTTGAAGTGCATGACATTGCCATTTGTCGACCAAATGGTCAAATATCAGCCATTTTATATGGTTCAACAAAATACAGGGCACTTTTACAGTGTGTGGTTATCAATGACATTTTGAGACCCCCTGGATAGACCACCAAAATGTCTCAAGTTTCTCTGAATAATCCAATTGCCTTGGCTTGGGGTACAAGATAAATCCACCTTACCCTAAATACCATCTTCTAACAGGATGTCGATCGTGTTGTATCAGAATGGTTATACTTACCCCGAGAATTCTCCCCTCTGGGCCCCTCCATCTTTACCCTCCTGCCACCAGCTTCATTGAAATGAGACAAGGCGTCCACAGAGTTTTCAGTCTCTCACTTTTACCATTAGACAACAGAGCCTCCAGGGGGAGTTTATTTTTAGGATCAGGGCTGAACTAATATTGATTAACAGCCTTATATAATGTGCGGCTCCAGGGCTCGTTCCTTTCCTGCCAAGCCTCATAACTGGGGAAGGCACTGAAGATTTGTCAGTCTAATTAGACTTCCGCTGCCAGCCAAGAAATATCTTGTCTCCTCCTTACCCTCATGCAGATACTTTCTTTTTCCCTCTCAGAGAATAATTTGGGGAGAAGGAAATTGGACTCTAATTTACTCATTACCTGGTAAGACTCTCCAGTAACATTTTTTCTCTGGAATTGCACAGTGCTTAAAAAAGGAGCTGATGTGTTACCTCCGTCTTAAAGGCTTACATGTTGACAGTGCGAATGAGCCAGGGAAGAGAATGCAGTGCAGTGTCTTTTCATCCCCTCTTTAATACTTGAATTTTAGTGGATGAGATCAGCACTTCCCAAAGCTGATTTTAGTCACTAGAAGGGTCCTCGGCGAAGGTCCTCACAGTAGACAGGTTGGAAGCCTGTGAGTTGCTAGGAGAACTTGTACAGATGTCTTCTAATTAGGTTGTGACACTTCTAGGATGGAATTTCCACCTGAACTGCTGATAAAGTGCTAGATCTTATTTTGAGCCATCTGAACAGCTGGAAGGGAAATGGGGTCAGCTCTTGGCTACTCACTTTGAGGTACCCCAATATTTTTAAAGCTCTGGGTGCTTTCTCCCATCACCTAACAGACTACTTGGCCAAACCTAGAGGCAAAATCCTTACTGTGTTCAGCACAGATGTCTTCCTTACTGTCTCTCTGCCCATATTTTCTATAATACTGTCCCAGGCACATAGTTCTTGAACTTCCTTGGGCCAGGGCCAGGATAAGGGAGAGAAGATTGAGGTAGGGTTGTACAATTGCAGAGTCAGATCCAGTCTGTATTTAAATGTTGATATTTTGTTTATCATGGAGTTTTACATTGATGTTGATTTTCAGGTATTACAGTAAAATACTAATTATACCAGTAACTGAGTTTTGGGGAACTCCCTTAAATGTTACACCTTAGGTAAGTGTCTCATTAGACTCAACCCTGCCTTAACATCCCGGGCACATCTGTGTCTTTTCACTTGCTCTCTCCTCTGCCTGAAAAGCTTTTTCCAGCTATTTGCATGACTCCCTTACTTCATCCAGGTTTCTGCCCATATGGCACCTTCCAGAGAGGTCTTATTCGACCATGCTTTATAAAATAGCACTCTCTCTCACCTCCTGCTTTATTGTTTCTCATTGCAGTTACCCATACCTGACATTATAGCACACATGTATTGGTTTACTGTCTCTATTCGTTAGAATGAGAGTTCTAGGATGGCAAGATTTTCATATCAGGCGCTACGAGAGCACAGAAGCACAGAGTAAACCCTCAGTCAATACTAGTTGAAACATATGCATGGGCAATCATCCTCTAGCACCTTCTCAGGGAGTACACATGCCTCTTAATACTTACAGGTTGAATCTCATTTCCAATCCCCAAAGACCCTCTCTCTGGTGAGGTGAGGCTCACTAGTGGGGAAGGTCACCAGCATTGTTTTGCTGCTCTTAAATCCTTGTCTTAAGAATGAGGAGTCCCAGAGGTGTCTCTTTGTCTCTGGAGGGCCAGATTTTTTTGTTGGCTTCTGATCCTCAGTTCTCTCTCTGTTTTTTTGTGTTTTTTTTTTTTTTCTGTTTTTTTTCTTTTTCTTTTTCTTTCTTGTTTTTTTTAGGACTTATTTGTTATCGTAATAGGAAGGGCTGCTTCTAGCACTTAGAGTTTTCAAAGCACTTTTGGAAATGCAGTTCCAATTCCCCTCTCTAATTTTTTTCTCCTTACTCCTTTCTCTTAATTCTCAATTCCTACAACCAACCTTTAAATATAAGCAAATAAAAATTATGTTTAAAGGCCCACTGCTTCTATTCGTTGGTATGGATAGAAAATTAATGTGGTTGTACGTGTGTGGATAGGTTGGTGGGAGTCTTCTATCTGGTTTTAGTTTCCTTTTTTTGTTTTCCTTATGGCTGAGTGTGAACGCATTTATTCCTGCTCACGACCCTATGATTCAGCTGGCTCCATAGTTACCTATTTTTTTCATGATCTTTTGAAAGAATATAGATGGAAAATACTATGAGAAACTACTAGATTGAGAGCAGAATGATCTCCATGTAGTTCATCACTCAACATTCAGGGCCTATAACAGTGCCTGCTGCAAAGTGGGGCTCAATAAATATTTGTTGAAGAAAAGAAAAATGTGTTAAGTAAATGAATGCTTACCTGCAGAGGGTCCAGTATTATTCATGTTTGAAGGAGACAAAGAAAGCTGTGAGAAAGCAGCCTGGTATGAAGGAAAAGAGCACATTGAAGGAGGCATTGGGAGACTTCACTCATGGATAAAAAAGTAGTTAAATCCATTACTCTAGGCAGACCTTCCCTTACTAGTACTGCGGGATTTTGGCTAAGTTGCTTTTTGGAGCTCAGTTTCATCGTCTGAAATATAGAGATTAAAACACCACCTTCATGGATAGGTTAAGACAATATAAGGGCTTAAACTGGTGTGACTTAAAGACTATTGTTATTGTTGTTGTTGTATTTTAAGATTCCAATCCTTGTCTCATTAGCATCTAAATTTTATTTTTTATTTTCTTACTAATTAGTCATTTAACCTCTGACATGACCATTAGCTTCCTTGGTTCCCCACACTTTCCTCATGAGTAGATTCACATTATCTCCAATATCTTTTTTTTAAAAAAACAGTATCTAACATGGTGCTTTTCACATACAGTGACAGCTGAATGGTTGGATAAATGAGTTAGACGGAGGAAGGGGAAGGACAGTTGAGGAAAGAAGTGAGAACAAACAGAAATACTCTGTAATTACTTTGCTGTAAAAATTATTATCTGCCCATTTCATGGAATAAATGACTAGGATGAGAGAGATGTATAGAAGATCTTCGATGTAATTAAAATAATAATATAAATAATTATTTCTATAACCCCCTCTTTCCTGAAAGCTGTCAAAAGGGGTTCCACAATGTCCACCCCTATGTAGAAGACAAACTACTTAATAAATGGCCCTTGATTCGTCAAAAAGAATCAATGATTTCAGTTTAAACTGAGGTCCAAGAATTGGTTCTACTTTTTTTTTCCTGAAAATACATCTTTTTCTTTCTATTTATATATGACAGGGGAATGACTTCCAGCAGTAATCATTGCTAGCCAGACTTCAAGATGGATATTTCTACTCTGTCTTTGACAAGACAGTAGGAGGGGTGGGATGTGCTTTCATACCTTTCTGGTGCATGTTTAAATGATTGTAAAAATTAGAAACACACTGAGGCTGTTATGACAGCCCTGCCTTTTGAAACCTTTTAATTAATGCCTTGGGTTGTCTAGAGAGCTAGTTCTGTTAGCTAAATGGAGAATGTAAAATTCTCCTTGGTTTTCTCATCATCCAGGGATGAAGGTGCTGGGGAGGTAATTGCACACCGTATCTGTGGTAACTACATAGCAGTCGCTGAGAGAATTACTTGTTCTCTGTGAATTACTTGAAATGTGATTGACTTGTGTACACAATTCAGCCTCTTCTATCTCTCATCATATCTGATGGTGTGTGTGTGTGTGTGTGTGTGTGTGTGTGTGTGTGTGTGTGTGTCAGAGAGAAAGAGAGAGAGACAGAGAGAGACAGAGGGGGGAAGAGAGAAAGGGAGGGAGGAAGGGAAGGCGGTTGAGAGAGTGAGAGAGGTCATGTATATTTGTATGTATTATCTAGCACAGTGCCTCTTAAACGGTTATGTGTATACAGCTCACCTGGGTGATTTTACTAAAGCACAGATTATGAATTGCAATTCATTTCTGGGGTGGGGCCTGAGATTATGCATTTCTAGTAAGCTCCCGGATGACATCATGCCATAATATGTGGACATCATTTTATGGATCAAGAATCTAGTAGTTATTTACAGTTCCCGCTGAGTCGTTGTAGCATCTGTTTACCTATCTCTTCCAAATGGTCTCCCCAAATTTAGTTCAGGGCTCTTCAAGACAGGAAATCTTGCTAACCTGAAGCATTATTTAAGTGAAAGAGTGGCTATCCAACAGAGGAGTAACAAAGACAAACTTATCCCATCAGACAGTTCTGTTCCTGGTTCCACTTCTCCCCTCATCCTGTCCCTTACTCTGCTACATACCCCCAAGGCAGATGGGGAAAAAAAGGGTAGATAGAATTTAACTTGTCATAATATTTACCCCCCCCCCTTTCTGACGGGTGACCTCCAATGAAAGCAGAAGGATGTGAAGGATTTTAATCCGTAGAAACAATGGCGAATCATCTTGAGCAGTATAAATATATAAAATGACAGATTTTTCTCCTCTATCTCTCCACTTCCTCCTGCGATACTGAGAGACATATTCATGCACCCACAGCTCACACTGTAATGCACAATGAAATTTCTCCCAGCCTTTATCTCAGAGCTGCTGTTCTGATGATTAATGCCCCACTGGCTGGGAAGCTGTTCTCCTGAAGAACGACAAGGAGAGAGGAAGACACGTGAAATATATCTCTGAGGCCATTTCTCATTATTATTATTATCATTATTAGTTCTTACTGCCCTATCTATCCTGTTAGAGAATGCTTGATCTACTGGCAAGGGGGAAGGGATGACATTTGAAAGTGGATTTCATGAGAGGGAAATGAGCAAGGACAAAGAAATAGACACTTTTTACTAAAGAGAGCTGACTGGTATGGGGTTTTGTTTTTGTTGTCATTTAGTTTTGGGTTTATTTGTTTGTTTTATTATTTTTGTTGTTTTCATTTTAAAGCTGAAGATAATAGATGCCTTCATCTGTGTCTTCTGTATGCCACCACCCCCCCAGGCATTTACTTTTGCAAGTGTTTTTTCTTTTTTTTGTCTTTATTGAGTCTCTGTAAGAATCAATATGATATGACTTATGCAAATGTTATTCCTGGCCACTTATGCAAAAGACTAGACAGAATAATTTCATTGCTTTGTAACTCCCATAATATAATTGCTTCCATATCCTAATTGATTTCAAGTCTTGAAAGGGCTACTTTAAAAAAAAATTCTGTATGTATGTATTGTACAAACCACAGTATCTGATTCTCTCCTGTTTCTCATTCAAGAAAAGGGTAATCGCTAAGTAATTCCTGGCTCTGTCATTTAAGAAGACTTACAGTCCTTGTTGGAAAGATGGGACCATAATAAAAGCTCTATCACAACACATGTGTCTACTGATAAAATATCAAATTCATAACTTAGAGAGTTTAATCTGATTTAGAAAATGCTGCATTTTCAAAGTTGAATTTATAAAGACCTGGGATTTATAGCTGTGGTGCCCAGATTTAAGTTCAATTATAGTTGGATTTTGTAATCAGTTAACAAATATTTGAGTAAATTGAGTACCTAGTATGGGCCAGGTACTGTCCTAGTCACCTGGGCTACAGAAGTATGCAAAACAGACAAAAAACCTTTTTTTCTCATAGAGCATACAACCTATTCCACAATCATTCAGTACCTCATGAGTGCCAGGCTTTGGGGAAACAAACAAAAAAATAGAAATATTTCTGCCTAAAGAAATACAGTCTGATAGGGTTCTTAAATATTTCCTAAACCTGAGAAGACTCATTTTTAGGTCAATTTTCTACGGAAACTTTAGCACACTGATCTGCTACCATGTTTCTCCCAAAATAAGACCTAACCAGAAAATAAGCCCTAGTATGATTTTTCAGGATGACATACCCTGAACATAAGTCCTAATGCATCTTTTGGAGAAAACCTTAATATAAGATCCGGTCTTATTTTCGGGGAAACACAGTATTATAGTTGCAGAGGCAGAAAGCATCTGTATTTATATGGGTCAATGCTAAGAATAAACACAGATGCAATGTAATTTTTCTTATGTGTAGAATCTAAAGAACAAAATAAACAAGCAAAGCAGAAACAAACTCATAGATACAGAAAACATTTTGATGGTTGCCAGACGGGAGAAGGGTTGGGGGTGTTGAGTGAAAAAAGTGGGAAAGGATTAAGAAGTACAAATTGATTACTACACAGTAGTCATGGGGATGTAGGGTATAGCATCAGGAATATAGTCAATAATATTGTAATAACTATGTGTGGTGTCAGATGGGTACTAAATTTGTTGGGGTGATAGATGGGAGGGGGTTGGGAGGTAGTGTGTAAAAGGTGAAGGGATTAAAACGTACAGATTGGTAGTTACAAATAGTCATGGGGATGTAAAGTGAAGATAGGAAATATAGTCAATAACATGCTAATAACTATGTACAGTGCTAGGTGGGTACTAGACTAGTCAGGGGTTCACTTTTTAATTATATAAATATCTAATCACTATACCTCTGAAATTGATATAAAACAATATTGGCTGTCAATTGTAATTGAAAAATTAAAAAAGGGTGGAAAAGGTGAAGGGGAATAAAAAATAATAAATAATAAAATTCAAGGAACATAAACAGTAAAAAAAGAGATTGGAAAATCAAAAGGAATAGTCTTAATTTCTACTCAAAAAAGACAAGTTTCAAATGTAAACAATGTCTTCTTTGACTAAAAACTATCAACAGTAAACCAGGTTGCAGTAGTGATTGCGTTTAAAACATATTTTGGTCTCGAGGACTGAGTTTACAATATTTAGTGCCAATATTTTGTTGATTGGTTTGAAATCACAGTCTCTTGGAATGTTCATATTGGCAGAATATCGGAGACTGTGTAATTGTTGAACACACAACTAGCTGAGATTTAGAGACGGGCCAACCTGGTTTGAAGTTCTGGTTTATCATTCAAAACTGTAGATCCAGGCGTAAATTGCTTACCTGCCATTTTTTATTTAAACAATAAACATGTATTAATGTCATGTTTTAATTTAATTTTCTGTGAATAATACATTTGCATAGCTTCAAATCTCACATAGCACACAGATTCCCCTTTAAGGAAGCTGCACCATTATTTCAGCTGCTAGGAATATTAGCTGTTGGTTCTCAGCTAAGTCCTTTAGCAGGAGCTGCCCTTGGCTAAAGAAGCACCTTACCCAAGGTCAAGCCCTTTTGTGGGAGTGGCCTGTGTCTAGTGATTAGTGGATGGGCTGGGGGATATGTAAAGACCCAGTCCCTTGTCTTGAGTCTGGGCAACTGGGGAGAGCCTCCCAGTTCAAGAGCTCCCTGTGAATGTTGGGGTCAGCTGAGGTCTTTGTTGCAACTGCATCAAAATTTACCTCACCCCAGATCCCAGACTCCAATGGCACTCCCCCTAAAACTTCCCACACATTAAACTAGGTCTCCGAGTCTGTTTCCTGAGAAACCGAACTTGAGGCAATATCTAGAGGCCTAAGAGAATACAAGCAAAAACAGAAGAACAGAAGTCTCTTTCCCTATTTCACCATGCCTTGGAAACCTGCTCCACACTGGTACCCTTTCAGATGCTTTATCAGACATTTCCCTCCATATTTCTAATAACCTACTTCTATCTCTAGACTTTGTAGCTTTACATATTAACTAATGATTAATGATTTCTGACTCTGGAAAAAAAAGATTGAGCTTTCTCACTTCCTCCATCTCCCAACACGCATACACTTTCTCACCTCCAATTTCCCAATAAAATTGTCACATTTTGATTGAATCAGTGTCCGAGTTTACATGTTAATGACTTTCATCTATTGAGAAAAATGTAAGACCATACATACACTCACTGTGTGTTTCAAATATGCCAGGCTAAGGATACTGCAGTGAAAAAAAAAAAGGAATAAATGCCTGCTCCTGACATAACATTCTACTGTTATGAATATATTCCTCTCTTCTGCAACTTCCTTTTAGTGACTACCCTCATTATCTCATTAGCTTATTTTTCTAACCACCTACCAGTGTTATAGCTAACACAACTATAAAACTCCTCTCAACATAAACACACAGAAAATCTATCATTTCCATGTTTTCTTGGAGATACCCTGCCAGAGTCTGACCTAGGTGCTTTGTGGGCCTGTCCTGTAACTGCCATCTTGCATCTTCCCTGTTTCTCATTCTGGGACATCTCTGGGCTTCACTTGTCTGTCAAATCCCAAGTTTGGTCTTTGTAGTTTTCTCCTCATTCTGAAGGTGTGTATCTTCCTGTAGCTTCCTGAGAAAGGGCGGGTAAAGAGTACAGGCATGCACACTTGTCTGAAGAATGTCTTATCCATCTTCACCCTTCACTAGGAGTCTACCTGGGAAGGACTCGTAGGTTGAACATCACCTTCACTAATAAAGGTGAAGGCATTTGTCCAATGTCTCTAGTCACCTACCGGTGCACTTGTTGAGATAACAGTTTGATGCCTGATTCCTGCAACTCACCTGTTTTGTTTTGTTTTGCTCTCCGAAATCTCAACTCCTTATCAACAGACCTCACACTAGCATTTACAGTGCAGGTCTGCAGAACCACTGCTGCCCTCTAAGCCTCATGCTCTTGTACTGCTGTTGTTACTTGCCAATTAGCTGCTCTCTGTTGGAATCCTGATTTTGATATAATTTGCTCAGTCAAGCTATTGCTAAGCATATACAACACATGTGTACACACACACACACACACACACACACACACTGAATATAATTTCAGAAAAGCATGGAGTTTTGAGAGTGACTCATGGAATGTGGAGTGTTGGGCAATATACATATGTTTCAGTATATGTACAGAGGGTGCCAAAAAATGTATACACATTTTAAGAAAGGAAAAAACTATTAAAAATAACGCTGATGGTAACCCCTTTGAGCACCTCTTGTAATTGCAGAAGCCAAACGTGACTTGTATTCATCTTTTGTTATCGGTATATATTGAGTATTATAATTTTAATACAGTATTTTCCTTTCTTAAAATATGTATACATTTTTGGCACCCTCTGTATGTGTATATATATAATATATATATATTATTATACATATTAATAATATATATTATATTTTATATATATATATTGAAACTTGCTATCAATGCAAAATTTCAGTAAGGATTGTTGTGCTGCTAACTCCTTTTTTTAAAACTTAACTCTTTTTTGTGTTCCCTTAGGGGCCTCTATTTTTGTGGGGGTTTTGTTTTGGTTTCTATTTTTACCCTAATACCCATTCTCTAGCCACCTCAAAGGGAATATGAATTAAATAATCTGTATAAGTGCTTTGAACATTTTGCGTCCAGAAATGAGCATAGCTCAGTCTTCTGCTTCACACCAGATGCTTATGTTTCTGAGCGGGGCTAGGATTAGAGTTGTCACTTTGGAGTTTTTATGCTGTGAAACGTCAGTGTGTTTGTATGTCATTGAGCGCCATCGTACAGTGTTTGGTGATAAAGTCTGTTCACTTGGCTTTCAGCTTCCTTCAGCTTTTTCACTGTAATATGTTTATTAGCTTTGCTTTACATGTGCTGGTTGGTAGACAAAGGATTATAACCCACATACTCATTGCCTATCAAGAGGAATTATATATTCTAAGAACACAAATGAGGCTCCACCAAAAGAAATAAATAAAAATCAGTGAATCAATGTTGGGTATAGATGTAGATATAGATATAGATCTGGGTATGGATATGGATATAGATACAGATATATATGTATCCATATATATGAATATATATACTAAATATATATGTGTGTGTATATATATATATATATATATATATATATGTATATATACAAGTATATACTAAAAATTGATTTGATTAAGTAATTACACTAAGTGTGAGCCAAAGGTTACATCCATTGGAGAAGAGATGATTAGAGGCCAGTGTGAGAAAATCACGAATAGGAGGTTTCAGGGGCAATTGGAGTGGCAAGGATGTCCCCAAGGCTATTTCTATGGGGAATTATTTCTATCAACACTTCTAACCAGAAAGCAAAGATTGCTAGGGCCTCTGAAGTAGATCAAAATATTTGAAGAAGGAAGAGGATAAATAGCAAAATTGACTCGACACCATACAGAAAGCACCTATAAAATGTTCTTTTGACTCCAATAGCTACAGGGAGATTCATGATTTTTAATTTGCAGGATTTGGTGTGAATGTCTAGACAACTTATTTTTGTTATGTTTTAATCAGTAATGTGCATAATAAGTAGAGACAAATATAAATCACATAAAGCAATGCCAATCACGTCATTCATAAGAGGAAAATTAAGGTGTGTTTGTGTTTCTCTCTCCCTCTGTCCCTCGTTTTCAGTGAGCTACATTCTTCTGTTTTTCTCCCCCACCATATCGGGTGTTTTTGTAAGAGAGTTTTCCTCTTTTTTCTGTTGTAAACATTTTTCCATCCTTTTCAAATTCAAGAGACATTTTCTTTTGCAATGTACAATGAAAGGCGATTATGTTAGAAAATATCAGAGATGGCTTTGTCATGTCTGGCGCTTAAAGTCACGTTGTGTCCTGAAGAGCTCAGTAAATGAGGCCAAGGTAATGATTTCACAATTGAACAAGGCTGCAGCCAGATTTCCCAGCCTTCCCCCAAAACTAAGCTCCCTGAGGCGAGAGAGACCCAGGTGCTGGGTGGAATTACTTTTTCTTAAAGGACTATGGAGACCCTGGCAAACCTGTATTTTTGGTTTTGCTTGTAAGGCTGAGGCAGCGATTGCAAAGGGAGTCTTTGTTGTTCTTTTATTTCCTTTCAGCATTTCATTGATTTCAAGATGGTGGTAAGGATTTGAAGGGAGAAGATTGATTGCTCGGTAAACAGTCAATGGCTACTGCCTACTGCATGGAAGGATCGGGAAGGAGATGGAGGGGTGAATAAGACAGATGTATGCTGCCTGTCTTCATGGAGCATGAAGCATGGGAAGAAGGCATAACACAAACCGATTTCACAAATAATTGTTTAACCACAATCATGATGAGTACGATGAAGATAGACAAGCTGCTAAGAAAGCAGAAAGGGACCTGAACTCATATTGTGATCTGAGAATATTTTCTTGAGGATGAAGTCTAGCTGCTGTCCAGGATGAGAAGTTCTGTAAGCAAAAGAGGAGGACGAGGAAAAGTATTCCAAGCACTGAGAACAACCTATGCTAAGGCCTTGCTTGCTGTGGGGATCATACTGTGTCAATTTTCTCAGTCTTTGTTCTATAGCTTCGCTCTAATGTCTGGAAACATACCAGATTTGACCAGATTAAGTATCCAGTTAAGGCACACCCCTGAAGGGCTAGCAGAAGGCCACTCAAAGGGTTTCCAACAGGATGAAGCACTGTCCCATTACTATGACAGAGTGATATGGGACTGGTTGAATGAGAGTTTCCAAAGCTAGATTGAATGTCATGACCAGGTTGAATTGGCTTCAAGTTCTCCTATTCTGAAGCCTCTTGATGACTGCCTCTGCGGTATGCCAAAGACACAGGTTTCTTCAGTGAAAATCAGAGACACGAATAATTTCAGGCAAAGCTTCACAGATACATGTGTAAGGATTGATAGAAATGCGTCAATGTGCTGTGTTTATCACAGTGTTTGCACAGTACCTGTGCTTTGCATAGTTTTGAACGACGTTTGCTAATGAGTGATCACACACATTGAAGGCATCATATAGTTGTCATGGATGTCATCTCACTAATGTCACGAAAACTGTCATGCATTGTAATATCAAGAAACCATTTATTGTTTATATGTATCTAGGTTTCCAGACTTTACAGCCATCCTGTATTTTACTCACTTGTTTCTTCATTAGAATACATTAGTAACCAGAAATCAGTAATTAGAAAGCTTCTGATGCCTCTTCCAATTTTCTCACACCTTGCCTTGGTTTTTCTTCTTGTTTGGTGGAAAATGGAGTTCAGTGGAAGTTTTCCTGCAGTCTAATTAGCCTCTCTATTTAATTTTAATAAAAACGCTGAACCAGAAGCTGGAGATAATGTGCCCAATTCAATTCATATATGTCAATTGCTTTTTAATTGCAATTATTTTTCCTAGTTCTTCCTACTCTCACTGCCCAGGCACAGCTGAGGCTTGGGTTATTATAAGACTTTCATGCCTACACTGTCAATTATGCCTCCTGCTTTAGGATTAAATTCATTTATTACTATTGTTCTGATTATTAGTAATAATAATGGGCATCTCCACCCAAACCTAGATGAAAAATAGCTTTCATGGTCTTTGTCTCTGGTTTCAGTTTGTTGTAGGTTTTTTTACCCAGATTATTCCTTCCTTCTTTAATGGCATGGAGATTCAGTTTCCGGTGTTACTTTTAAGTGATATTTTAGATAATTCAGAAAACAAGGCTTTCTTAGAAGATTCTTCTTGGTATGGACAAGTGGTATGTTTTCCCCAGGTAGGCTTCACCAACTAGTGGATATCAATGGAGTTTTCTTTGGTAACAAGTATTTGAAGAAGTATTTGAACTGGCAAAGGGTGTCTATCAGCTATCTTAGTCTTTTCCTTAGAAAGGCCCCAGGTCCTCACCCTCAAAAGCACACATGGGTTTGACCCCTATGCTACTTCCAAAAGCAAGACTTCTTTTCCTGCCTTTTTGTCGAAGGTGTCTTCATAATTCTCACTAACAGAGCAGCAACGTGGTCGAGCCAACTTGAAAACGGCATTGGCCCCTCAGCGACACGTGAATTCTTTCCAACTTGCGTCCCCAACTCAAATCTCAATATGTCTTCAGTGCTTAAAACTACATTTGTAGTAAGATCACTCAGGAAAAGAGATCAGAGAGAGAGGCTGGGTGGAAAGTCAAGGCTTTTATTTTACTACCCTGCACTTTATCTTTTCAGCAAACCAGAAGAAAACAATGAAATTTAATTCTCAGTGTGTCAAATGTTTGCGTTTTACATTATGAATGTTTCTCAGTGACACAATCTGTGCAAAATAATGTTCCTCGGACTTTCTGGAAGAATAATGATGACAGCTCATCACCAGGTTTAAGGTGCCCAGGCTATTGCCATGCCTATCTTATCTTTGTTTTGTTTACTCACTGTGGCTCTCTGACACAATTTCCCAGTCCTCCTTATCTTGAATCATAGCCTCTTAGACCATTAAACCTTTGCCTATCAAATGAAGGATTTGCCTCAGAATCCCAGAGTGGACCACCTTTCAAAGGCCCCAGCTTCTTCTCAGGTCACTCGTTCAACAAACATGGGTGAGGAAGGTGGGGTGATTTCTTCTATGGACCAAGCATTCTTCTAGATTAAGGCTGCCACAAACACAAAACAGAAAATCATAATTGTGATTCTAGTTCTTATGAAACATACATTCTGGGAGTGGGAGTGGAGACTGTCAAAAAATAAATTAGCAGGAGAATGTAGTATTCACAGACAAATGCTATCACGAAAATAAAGCAGGGGCGGAAGTGTTACCCGTGGTTAATGGCAGGTGGGTAGTTACTTTAGGGACAGTCCCTCTAAGGAGGAAACATTTAAGCTGAAACCTGAACAATAAGAAAACTCAGGCAGGTAAAGTCAGGGAAAAGAACATTTACAACAAAGGGAATAGTTAATGTGAAGGCCCTTAGGGTGAAACTTGTTGGGAGAGTTCGAAAGAAGAGGGATATAGCTAGAGCAAGAGGAGATCTGGTATGAAGTGAGGTCTGAGAGCTGGCTAGGGGCTGGATCATACAGGGTCTGTTAGGCCATGGAAAGGAATTGGGATATTACTAGAGTTTCGTGGCCAACTATTAGAATGTCCTAGGTAGTGCAGTGACATGATGTGATATATGCTTTTTAAAGATCATTCTGGCTGCCATGTTTAAAAAGATTGTAAAGGAACAAGAGGTGAGTTATACATCTCTGTCATATTAGTTGGGCATCATTTCAAGTAAGAAAGGATATACCCTTGAACTAGGATAGCAACCAGACCCCTTCTACACAACAACCCAGCTTGAGGGCCTAACCCTATGTCTTTACCTTGCCTTGAACTGCGAACTCTCTAAAACCTTAAGTTTTAGAGAGTTCATACTTATATCCAGTTGCTTTCCTGCTTCAGCAAGTTTCCATTAGTCTATAATTGCCTCTCATTAGCACCCTCCAACGCTTTCTCCCTCTGTTGTTTTCATTCTAGATCATTCCAAACAGATGCTACCCTTTACCCAACTGGAATAATACCTTGAACCTGGTCTTAGAAGCCTTTCTTTTGTTTTCCTTGATCAGCAACCGCTCACCTCTAACGTTTTTGATCAGCATCCATTCAACCTCACAGTTCAGTCTCCTTCTCCACCTCTGCGCCACCAAGTTTCAAATGCTACTTTCTTTCAGAAGAAAATGTTCATCCGTCATGAGTTTCTTCAAGTTTCTCTATGTCTAAGCTTATCCACCTCAGTGTTCACTTTAGAAGACTCTCTTCATTGATTTGTTCACGATCATGTGATGATCATCCCTCTACCCTGGCCTCTTCCCAAGCGTTGTGACATCATTCAGGGCCGTCTTTTCCACTGGTGCCATTAGTTTCATCCCTTTCAGCCTATAAATACATCCAGAGCTTTCCCGTCTTAAAAGCAAAATCAAAATAATGAAAAGTAACTGTCTATGAAGCTGCCTCCCATCCCTGCCATCAGCTGCATACTGTCCCCAGATGAGGACACTCTTTCTTTTCCCCATACTCATATTTCCTCAGTTTTATACTCTCATTGATTTCCCTTTCTAAACAAGTAATACACTTTTATTGCAGAGAAAAATCACAGTGAAGTGAATTTCAACCATGATCTCACCATCCAGGGAGAATCATACTTATAAGTTCCTATGGTTTCCCATCACTGCCTTCTTTTTCTTCCTCATCTACCAATATTCCTCATGTACACTCAACATTTACACCCTGCAATCATTTTAGATGCGTTGTTCTTTCTACCTGGGAACATACAGCATGTACAAGCGCACACTTCTTCATCTATAAAATGATGATAATAAAAACATCAACATTTCCATAGGGTGATGGAGGAGAAAATTAGTTCGCATGTTCATATGCTTAGAATAGTGCCCGGTACATAGTAAGCACTCAGTAAATGTTAGCTGTCATTATCATTATTGATTTTGCTTTTTTGCTCATTCTCTCTGCCTCGAAAAGTTAGTTCAAGATTCAGTTCAAATACTGTCTCCTTGGTGAGTTACCCACCGTCTCTGCCACCTGGTCTCACGCTGCCAGGCTCAAGTCAGGGCCCTTTTCTCAGTGCCTTCACAAGTGGTTTATTTGTTGTAGTGAATATCTATGCATACGTTATATCAGCACCTCTTCATGTTTCTCAGACAGGGAGATCGGGGTAGGGAATTTCAGGACTTTAGCCGTGTCTCAGATCAAGGAGTGGTTGGGTTGCTGTTTGACACCTAAGCCTCTAGGAAAACCATCTGTGCTGCTGTGTGAGTCTATAATCACTTCTCAATTAAGTTCCTAGTCTATTTCCAAGTCTTTCTTCCTATTGAGATACTTCAAGCAGATATGAATGGGCCATAAATAAGTTGCCTAAAGATGAAGAAAATTAAACCTATTCTCCTTTTCTCAGTATTTTCAGACTATTTTAACCAACAAGAGTGAAATTATTTAGAACAGTTTTCACTGTGTGTGTGTGTGTGTGTGTGTGTGTGTGTGTGTGTGTATACCATGGGAAGTTTCTGTCTTTAGAGATCAGAGAATAATTTTTAAATGAATGCTAAAAGTAGGGAGCTTTTCAAGCATGTTTGAAGCCCCACTGTGGATAATATATGTAGACAGAGAAAACCCAAGAGTTAAAATATTGAGTGATTTCACTCTGTGTGTTTCTATATCTATGGCAGTGGAAGCTATAAAAAGCAGTATTTATCTGTATATGTGTTCTATACCGATGTGATCTATCTCTCTAATTAGATAGTCAATTATTTTTAAAGAGCTGCAAATAAGCCCTATAAGAATGTCATAAATGCATTCCATTTAGAAACATCTTGCAGATAAATTTTATTTTTATTCTTCCTACATCCTCCTGCAGCCTTAGACGAACAACAACAAAAAAGTCCTACTACTAACTAATTCCAGAAACAGATCATTACTGCCGCGCAGTATGCTAATCATGCTTAGCATTTCTTCTCCTTTGGCATCGTTATGCTTTGGGATAGAGCAGGTGGGTGGTGTGTGAGTCTCCTTGGAGAAATGAACAGTTGGAGTACACAGGCTTCTCATGAGATATAAAGTTATTGTAATGCCAAATTTCCCAAGGAATGAAAAAGGGCCTGAAAACAGTGAAAATACACGATGATAAGCAGAATTATTAATAAGAGCACTGCATCTTTTGCTTCCATAGGATCTTTCAAAATGTAGACAAATTGGAGGTAGGCCAGCCAGAAGCAACAGGATTAGGGGAATCGAAGGAATGACTTATGAAGAAAAATTAAGGGAGCTAACTATGTATAGTTTGGCTAAGTGACAACTCAAAGGAAATGACATTATGGACTACAGAAATTTGAAAGTGGCTAGCTATAAGCAGAACAAGGGATTACTAGATAATACAATGAAATCAAGGGAGGAAAATCATACACTCGATGTCTGGATTCTTTTCTTGACTATGAGAATTATTAGACTATAAAAGTGCTATTCCAGAACCTCCTGCTTGGATTAAAACAAGAGACAGAGTATGGTAGCGTGAAGTTTCGAATAGCTTACTCAATTCTGAGCAACTGGTTTCCAGGAAGTACTTCTTACTCATTTTTAATCCCTAGGATTTAACACATTATAAGAACTCCATAGAGAGATAAATCACACTCAGTTTAGTGAGAAGAAAATGGTCTTTGGAGTTAGCTATCATCAGAGATTTTCTATCTCTGCTGGTTTATTGTTATATGACGTTGAGCAAATTACTTAACCTTGCTAAGACTCATCCGAAAGGTGGGTATTAGTATCTACCTTACTGGACTGTTGTGAGGTTTACGTGAGTCACTGTGACGTCTTCTTTTACCTATTTAATAGCTACTAAACCCACCCCACCTCCCCACCAGCACTGCTGTTGTCTTCTTTACTGCAGTAGCTTCCTAAATGGTTTCCTGGACTCCAGTCCTGCCCATCTTCAGTAGTTTCCACCACGTGGTCAGGACAACATTTTGCATTGCTTATCTGTTTAAACCATCTCCTAGCTTCAAACTCCAAAGGATCCCATTGCCTTCGGGATAAAATCTGATCCCCTTAGGACGACATACGTCATACTAGCATCTGCTTTCTGTCTAGTTCCCACTCATATTGCCCCACCCCTCCCACATAATGTTCTAGCTGCACTGGCTTGCTTATCAGCATGACTTCCCAAATGAGTTTTCCTTTTTTATGCCATAAACAAGTTGTTTTCCCTGCTGAGAACCTATTCTCTACTCCAATCCCTCACTCTTTCTCTTCTGGCTAGCTCATCCTCTTCCCTGCCCTCCCCCGAAAAAACCACTTCAGATTTTACCTCTTTTGAGATATCTTATTTTACCTGTCCTGTGTATTTCCATAGTAATAGCACTTACTATTCTACTATTCATTTTAACATATTGTAATTGTCTTTTTACATCTGCTGCTTCTAATAGACTTTAGGCTTCATTTGGGCAGATGCTTAGATTTGTATCTACCACTTAGTAGGCATTTAACATACTTTTTTGAATAAAAATGGTGGATGGATGGATGGATGGAGTAATGGATAGAATGTAACAAAATACCTGGAATACAAGAGATCATTAATTAATGTCAGTCCTCTTCCACTACAGTGTTGAAATTAAGGAATGTGCTTGGTTGTATAACCATGGTCTTGAATGAGCTTTATTCAGTTATTGAGGTAGATTTATACCACTCACCTCTGTCCACATGTCACGTGGAGAACGTATTACAGTCTAGGAGGAACAGCAGGAGTTTAGGAGACCTGGTAGATTTGTGAGCACATAGCAGAGAGAAGTATGTCAATCGAGTAGCCTTGCAGCAGTGCTTGAAAATACCCTCATATTATAGGTAAATATGGACCTTCATTTTTACAACTGAATGCTTTGTGAATTCTGATTAAAGAGAGATAGACATGAGGACAAAGGGACTGAAATGGAACACAGGTAGGAATGGGGAAGAGAGACACAAAAATACACTTTTTGTTTTACACATTCCTTTTCCCTCTCTGGTACTCACCCATAGCCTCGCTGTATAACCCTCACACAAATGGCTGGCCCCCCCTTGTCTAGTTTGCCCTAATTGTTGGGTGCATTGTTGCATCTGAGATGATCGATTGCCCATGCCAAGAGCAGAATGTTAAGATTCATGAAATTCGAGTCCACTCCATTAATAACCTGAGCAGGGTTCTCCTGCCTCCTTCCCCTTTGTTTTCTCTGTTGCCAAGTCTCCATTCTCACTCTTTTGTGTATGTGTGTGCAAAAGCGACAAATGAAATTTCAGATGCAGCAATGAATAGCTACCTAAAAGGACACCCCAGGGTCTTCTGTGTCCCTTCGCAGCTGTGTGATAAATTGCCATCTTTAGAATTAATTGTTACCTTTTCAGGAAGTGTTTACTCATTTTTGTTGCTTTACCGGTTCACCAGTGAACCTCCAAAACAGAGTCAAACTTTGTTTTCCCCTCTCAGGAGCTTACTACGAGGCTAGAACACCAATCAGTGGAGGCATCAGGGAAGAATGGTGCCTCCATGTTGGTCTTCAGCCGACAGTTGCCTTTAAAGACTAACTTGTTTTTCTTTTCTTTTGGCTCTGAGATAAAAAATATATGAAACTTTACTCCCGAGCTCCAGGAAGGAGGAATATTCTTTCAGAAAAGCACTTCTCTCTTCTTTGTCAGATTGCTACTATGTTCAAGAGCTGAAAGACAATGAGCTCTTTCTCATTCACCTCTTTGTGAACATTACTCAGCCTGCTGAGGTATACACAGGGAATGCTGACACGCATATGTGACACAGTCCTTACCCTATCCTCAGAGATAAGTTGCCTAAAACAGTCTGCCCAAAAGACGTGTGAGAAGGAGCTTCAGCCCTGTTTGTGCTACACTTTTATTGAGATCCTATCCCTCTAAGCCACAGAGATCCAGAAAGGTACAAAATACTCTTTGTAACTATTACCTCTACTATGGTTGTAAATGTAATATATTCAGTGTTTCTCAATCAGGGATAATTTTCACACACACACACACACACACACACACACACACACACACACACCTTCAGGGGACTTTTGGCTATTTCTAGAAACATTTTTGGTTGTCACGATTAGAACAGAGGGAGTGTGTGAAAGTGCTTTCAGTATCTAGTGAATAGAGACTATGGATGAGGACTACACATGCTACAGTGTACATCTACTTTGGAATATATAAATCAAATAAATCCAGCCTGATATATTATGGGAGATTCTTAGAAAGGATAAGCTATAACTTCTATTCTCTAAGCATTAGGGGGAAATCAATCAATGTTTGATTTTTGAGCTTTTCCTATATGCAAATCTGTATGGTAACTGCAAAAAAAAAAAAAAAAGGAAAGAAAGAAAGAAAATGGCCTGACTGTCTTGAAGGGACTTACAGTCTACTGAAGAAACTTACAATCTAGTAGGACACAACACAGAGATACCAACATTGGATGACATCGGATGTGCTTAAATTCAGTACTGAATTTGAGGGTACAGTGAAGGCTAGAAAGGTCCAATAAAATTTAATGGAGAAAGAGGAACTTGACCTGTGTCCTGAGATGACTGAATGAGGAAGCAGAGACACAGAATTGGTTGATCCTCATGGGTGTGTGGCAGAGTGGAGGGTGAGAGCCTGGGCTGAGGACGTGAATGAAGCCCATTGCCTGCACTCATGGCCAAACCTTCCAACTTTGCCCTGCAAGTGCCAGTTGCAGATGTAGTTGTAGGACTTGGGAGATCGAAGAGGAAATGTCTATCTGGTTTTCAAGTCTTTTCAGGTCTGTTTCTTAGAATGACAATTTTGGGTCTTGAAAAATGAGTAAATATAAGATGTGAGCCAAGAAATTTAGAACTCCTGAGGGACTTTCACATTGACACATGTCGGAATTTCCATTTTGCAAAACAAGGCAATGCAAATATGACAAGTGGGCTTGGGAGACAGTCAATTTTAGGTGCTCCCCTTGTTTCAGCTTAGCAGAAGTGGGATTTTACGTACACGGACCATTACCCGAGTTCCTTAAGGAAACATGAAATCAGTGTGTGACTTGCTCCTTTCTCTTAATCAGGCGCACCCCTGATGGTTCTTCTTTAGCTCCAGATCCCATTGGCTATCAGATGAGCGTGTGGCTTTACAAAAGAACCGAAAGACTGGAAGTGGAGACTTGAATTCCATTTCTTACTCACCATTAACTAGCCAAGTGACGTTGGGCAAAACTGCCAATGCAGAGCTTGGGCTGGGCCAGATCATGTTCAGCTCTAACCTTATATACTGATTCCCCCACTGATTTCCCTGTTCCATGCAAAGAGGTGAGAGAAAACATGGCGTATCCGAGGCGCATTTTGTGATCTTTCAGTGAAATGTTGAAATAAGCAATGCCAGCAGCTTTACGTTCTCACTGATGGGCTGGTATACCTTATGAATAAACAACACCAGTTTTTTGTTACTGGATGTCATTTGTAGCATATTTGTAAAGCCATAACTCTGCAGTGTTTCTTGACAGAGATTCTGGAAGGGGGGAAATGACAGTGCAGTTGTTTGCTAACATCTGGGTGCACTTTTTGCACGAGTAAGGCCCCGAGGAGAATTGTTCCCAGGCAAGGAGCTAATCTGATTCATATCTCTACCTAGAGGCAGATGGTTTCCACAGTGACAAATGTGTGTCTGAGAGAACTTATGGAAGTAGAATTCAGACACATTTTAGGGGAAATTCCTACTATCTTTGCAAAGGAAAGACTCCTGGAATATTTTTTACCAATCTCTTTGCATTTGTAGCACAGAAACCAGAGAACGAGACTAGAGTTTTCTGTTTCTCTTGTTGTCTCATTTGTTTATTTTAAAAAGCAAATTTGAATGAAATGTCAGTGATGTGACTTCGAGATTTAGCGGTAAGTCCTCAGCAAGTATTTGCTTTAAACTGTCTCTCTCTGACTCAGTTTCCATCCCTGAGTGATAGCTACCTTGTTGTTTTCTGTATCATAAAATTGACATGCTCTGTCTGGGTGACAATATTTGGCTGTAGAACTGCTTCACATAACTTCATTTAATTGTAATCCTTCAACCAGCAGAAAAAAGTTGTAAACGCTCCATTTGCAACTCTTTGTACATGGACCACATCGTATTAGTTCAACAAAATGACTAACGTGTTGAATCTGAAGTGCATAGAGTTGCTCTTTCAATTTAGTGCAAGTTAGTTGCTCAATGCTAGCAAAGGGTTTTGTAATTACTTAATCTGAGTACCTACTGGGTATAACTATCACTTCCCTGAATACAGTGCTTACCAGGTGCCATGCATGAAGTTGAGAGCTTTGCATGCACAGGACTATTATTTCCTCAGTTTATAGATGAGAAAATCAAAGTGTAAGTCACAAAATGTGTTCAGAGTCCAGGGCGATAAAAGCCTTTTGTGTAACCCTTTGTTGAAAAGTCCCTTAGGCTTTTGGAATACAAACAATTAAATATACAGTGGTTCCCCCTCCCAAGACACCCCTACCCTCCAGCCCCCTCCCAGTCGATGCCTGAAATGCTACTTGGGTCATTTCAACTTTTCAGCAAAGTTCAAGGGACAGTGGCTGCAATCACAGGTAGCAGGGAAGCGTGGATGGCAGGCCCAGAATGATGTAATGATAGAGGAGAACGGCCCAGATGACTGACTTGGTTCAGGTCACAGCCCTGTGGATGCCTGCAGGTGACTAGATGTAAGGAAAACTGGCCGGCCTAACCTTTGAGACTAAGAAACTGTATCGGTGAATGTCTCATTTCTCTTTTGTTTTGTTTTACTTCATCTGCTGTGAATGACCCCTATTTTCTTGTTGCTGTTTTATGACAATAAAGAAATAACAATAAAGAATGCCCACTGTGCAAATATTATACACATCTCTTTGGCCTGGAGGGAAGATGCTACAAGAGAAATCTGGATTAACTTTTTTTTCACCCAGATCTTAAAGGAAATGCTAAGTTATGAACAACTCTTATATCAACCCCTGACCTGAAGCTGGGATCCTTCTGTCAGCTTCCCAGAGTCCTGGGAAGGGGAAGTGAGTCATTCCTCACATGTACAAATCCAACACTGAAATTCTACAGGGTTCCCTTTTGCAGGAAAAGTAGACTATTGCCTCTCAAATTGCTGGCCTCAACTGAGAGGTACCTTCTCCCTTAGGCAAAGTGGGAATGCTTCTTTGAACCTTTACACAACTCAACTTCTGCTTTAGAGTAAACCATTTTAGAGCTAGAATAGTCCTACAGTATGTCAACTGAGTCGGTGTTTCTACGACATATTTAATTGAGTAGAAAATTGAAAGCAAAAATGACTACATGGAATAGCAGAGTCTTAGTATATTTGAAATGTAGACCAGTTAGCCCATGGCTTATACAGCCCCCATTCCTTCTTCCTACCTGAGGAGTGCCTGTGGTGGTAGGATTTTCAGCATGGGACCAGG
Organism: Rhinolophus sinicus; assembly: GCF_036562045.2. Classification (NCBI taxonomy): domain Eukaryota; kingdom Metazoa; phylum Chordata; class Mammalia; order Chiroptera; family Rhinolophidae; genus Rhinolophus; species Rhinolophus sinicus. The sequence continues at coordinate 19,953,677 of NC_133753.1, read as the reverse complement.
CTTGAACTAACCAGTCAACAGGCCCAGTCCTGCTCATATCTGCCCACATCTCTCCCCTGCCAGGAAACAGCTCCCTGTCCTCCCAATTGGTATCTCTTAAAAGGAGAAGGTCACTGGTGCCCACTGCTGCCAGAGCAGCCCTTTCCACAAGCAGTAGGTGCCTTTGAAAGGCAAAATGCAACAGGAAGACTTTGAAAGCAGAAAGAGGCTTTTTCATCTTTGCAGGCCCCAGCCAGAACATTGGTTCTCAGTGCAGTACAAGTAGTTTCAAAGTTATCTCCCATGCTGATATGAATGTGATAACACGGAGCAGAGAGGTGCCATAATGATTTCCTTTCAAATGGCTGCCTCACCATTTATCTCTGCACACTGTCAAAGACTGATATGGTCGGGAGTGAGCAGTGGCATGGAATAATTAATCTCGCGCTGGGGAAGTCAGTTCCTCGTTTGTCTCCTGAGAAATTAGCTCCACATTGACAGGAAAAGGAGATGATACAATGAGAGAGAAGAAGGTGTGGCATTTTAACGCCAGGTGCCAAATTGTACAGTTTTGCTTGAGCACCTACTATGTGCCAAGTGCTGGGGATACTGATGATTCCTGCTCTGGAATAGCTTGTAGTCTCTTGGGGGTCATATATTTTTCCGAAATGCTTGTCACCTTTACAGAATACCCCAAACTGCTATAACGCTGCTTGTACCATCACCTAAAGAGCTGCATTTCACTGAGAGTCTGCACTAGTTATTGTAAAGGCTCAACTTGTATAAAAAGAACTCCTCCCTGCCCCGCCACCAATGTAAGGTGGCTTAATAAGGTAACAATCCAGAGGTTAGTGGTCTAGGACTAATAGGACATTCTGCCACTCCCAACATGTAGCTCCCATAGCTGATTTCAAGTTTTTCCTATTTTCCAGACAATGGAAAAAGGGAAAAGGAAAGATTATGTCTTATCACATTTAAGGGTAAGACCCTGAAGTAGCGCTCATCACTTTGCTTATATCCGTGGACCACAATTGTCTGCAAAGCAAGAAAGGCAAGACAATAACAGTCACTAGCTGGAAAGCCATGTATCTCCCTTAAAAAACAATTGAGATGTTTTTCGAAAAGAACCAAGAGAACCTACATGTTTGGGGACAATAAGCAATCTTTGCCACAGAGATATTGGGTAAATTTCTCCACACTTCCCTAAACTTCCAGCAACTCACCTCTTAAATGAGGGAATTGAAAGAGGCGAGCTGTATAGCCCCTTGAGCTCCAAAGTCAAAATAACAGCTGAAGGCGCGTCTTTCTTCACTAGGTTCTGCCATACGGGATGCACCGTGGTGGGCTCTGTGCTGGGAGTTTTGTTTTGAGCCGGTTTCTTTTATCTGGAAGCATCAGGTGCTGACCCTACACTGGATTCAGATGAGAGCAGGGCATGGTTCTAAGAAGCAGTTTGTGGAGTCAAGCCCATAGTCCTATGCCTTTGAGGCTGTAAATGTGCTGATTGGGCCAAACCAAACAATGGTGTGAGCCATGTGAGCCAGAAGCAAGACAGTAGGCTTGGACAGTGGTGGGTAGCCAGGGAAGACTTCTGTTGTAGAGAGATCAGCAATGGCATGTTTCCTTAGAAGAAAAGGGGGGCGCTGGCCAGGGGAGAAAAGCACAGGGCCAAGGAAAGCAGACACATGTTTTTAATGGACTGAGGCAAACAGCCAAATTACACTACCATGGGGCTGGATGGTGAAGGGCTTCTGTTTTTTGCACTGAAGGGACAGTGTTTCTGATAAGACCCAGGAAATCTAGGCCGCAGCTTCCCAGATGGTGCCTTTGGAACATTGGTGAACCCCACACCAGGTGGCTAAGTGGGGCCTGAAGTCATCATTTTCCTGGGCAAGTCCCTTTCAATAATGTGGGCCTCCTCCATCTCCCTGTGTGCGCTGCGATTGGACAAGATTGCAAAGAACTTGATAGAGCCTACCAATTAGAATGGTTCACGCTAGACCCTTGGGAACTAACTCAGCTGGTCACTGTGGGGATTTCAATAAATTGTCTTTATTGAGATACATTGGTGAATCACATCTGGCATTTCGATTTCCTCTGTATGGTGAATTGTGGAGAGTTTTATTATAATTATTAAAAAAGATTGATGCAGTGAGTACATTTGTTTTTCCTATATCCTGTTACATTGATGGTATTTTTGTGAACAAAAAAATGAGTTCTAGATTTTAACTGTTTAATTCCCAAAGTGTGTTCTGAATGAGTTATTTATAAGTTAGAATTTATTACTAGGTATTAATAGATACTCTTGGAATACCCCAGATTAGAAAAACATTTAAAGGAAACTTATTGCAAATTATTTAGTAAAGTGACCAATCATCCCCCAAAACCTAAATATTAGCTTTGAGGAGGTCATTAAATTACCCCTATGGCCTGAGGCAGATAGCTTGCCTCTCTGTAAAGGAAAGTCTAGTTCACCACTGTGAAATGATTCTAAGTGGGGATGTGAGATCAGCGAGGTGACCTCAACGTCTCCTCTGTCATCTGACTTGATGTTCCCTTTGGAAAAATCCACAACTCAGGGATACACTGAATGAAAATTTCCCACGACAGGAAGGCAGTGTGTGGGTTGCTATAGAGTGTGGTTTCTGTGGTTGGAGTAGAAAAAAACAGTGATGTTTTCTGTGCTCTTGACTCAACTGTGCAGAGTAGATCAAATGAACATAGCAAGCCACAGCCACTTGTTTCGCTTCTATTCGGTTTGCTTCTCCAGAAATTTCCCAAATTACAACAATGCCAAAGTGCCGATTGGCTTCGACAGAGATGCCTCATAAATTGTAAAACAGGCAAAGCTCATGCTGAAAGAACCACCTTTATTCTGAGCAGTGGTTTTACTTGCGTTTCAGTCATTTCCTCAGATTTTTATATAAAAGATTTCACAGAAGCGTCATGCAAAATGGTTTAAAAAAACGGCATTCTTTAAACCACACATCCTGTTTAGGACGGATCTTTTATGTTTCCAATTTAACATCCATTCCTTTTAGACGATGTGGTCTTACTCATTCTTGAAAACTGTCATAAATTGAGAGGTGCCATTTAAACACAAAACTCTTAACTAAGGAAATAGACCTGAACTCATTAAATATTTCTACTCAGTGAGCTGCTTGGTTTTGTAAATGACCCATTTTTCAGCTTCCTTCTTTAAATTAGAATTTCTTTCATCTCTGATTTTCCTTTTTTTAATCATAATTACCTAGATTATCCTTTCTATTATTTCATTTATTATAGCCCTGATTCTAAAGTGTCTACTTTTGTGGCTTTTGTGCAGTATTTGAAATAGTTTGGCATTAATTGACTGTAACCCCTTTAGTCCCCCCTCATACCTTCCCCCAAAAGTTTCACCTATAGGTATAAAAATAGAATTAAATTAAGTGGTGAAAGTGTTGTGCCTTATCTTGCCCTTTAATCTCTGTTTCTATCTCTAGCACATAGTCGGCAGGTAAACTGAATATTTTTCTGAGACCATAGAGTACACTTGTCAGTACTCACCTTGTCTTAAACTTTCTGTTTTTACCATAAAAGATCTATCCTATACACAATACTTCAGGGTCCCTCGACATGTCTGATAAAGTAACTCAAGCTAAGGTCATTGTAACCAATAAGGTCTTACTGTTTCCCGTAAATTCTATCTAGTTACTTGGCTCTTTTGATTGAAAATTGTACGTCCTTGTGTATATGGAGGAGGGGGGATATGGGGCTGGGGGTAAAAAGGGAATATTTCATGTAAGAGGCGCATCTGGGAGATTAAATTGTGCCACTCAGGCTTGTAGCTCATCTGCTCACATATAAGGCCAGCCTTGTCTGTTAGGCAAGAAGAAATTTAATTTGCAACCTATTTTAGGATAAATTAAGGTACCGTGTGGGAATTGAAATCATCTAAGGTAATAGAACACGGAACTTGCCCAGATTTAAAACTGGGTCTTTTGTGATTTTCATTCAGAAGGACACCATAATAATAGCGACACGTGTTGAGAACTTATGAGCCAGGGATTGTTTAATATACTTTTACATTTATTAATGCATTGAATTCCCACAACACCCCTATGAATACAGTTCTCATCTCCACTTCATGTATGAAAAAATTAAGGAATAAAAAAGCTCAAGAAGCTTCTCTCAGTTCATATAGCTGGTATATTTTAGAGATGGGATTCGAACCCATATACTCTTAACCACTATTTACAGTATATTGATGTGGTTTGATGAAATGATAAAAAGAGCAATGACACTTTAGGGCTCAAAAGAAACTGCTCCAATCCATAGTTTGGTATTATTAATATTAACAGGGTCAACTGTTAAATAAGTGTTATATGTAAGGGTCTTGCCCTTGGATAAAATTAAATCTTTCTCATGAATCTACCACTGTGACCAAATTGCAAAATATGCAATGAATGAATGATTAAATCCAGATGTTACTTCCAACAACAGCAGTATAAAAACTGGAGCGGGAGGTGGTGGTGAAAGGAAGATAGAAGCGACAGACTCAGTATTTCGTAAAAGCCATCATAATTAATTTTAAAATGAAAATGTGTTTTAAATACCTGTCCTCCAACAATCCTAAGCATTGCACAACAAAAAATAAAATCTGCCTGCCATTCAGCAGCCAGCATAAACTTTACCGTGTCAAATGTAACATGCATAACTGTATTCACAATTTGGTTTTCTTAAGGAGAAATAATTTAGTTATCATTAAACTCTTTGGGAAACTGGTTTTAATAATGTTCTCCAGTTATCAAGGGTATCATTTTTTTTTCCTTCAGGCAAAGAGAAAATGTGCCACTAAAACCTTTACTGTATATAATAATAATGAAGTTGGTCCGTTTCTGTGCAGAATTGCTGTAATTCTTTATCACTCAACATGAGCAGAGGTGTGAAAACAGGCAGTTCCTCACGCTGTAGGAAACTGCTGAATTCACAGATTTCTATCTCAACCAATGAACTGGCTATATATTATATAAAACTGAAATTTGGTTTGTTGGTTTGTTATTTTATGACTACGATCTTTTTTTTTTAACAGAATGATAGTTGGAAGAAAACAAAACTGTAAGAGCAGATATAATCATACCATGTGATAATTTATTTTATCACCATATTTAAGAAGGTAGGGAAAAAAATGAGAATATGTAAGTCTATCTTTGTACTTGCGTCCTTATTTCCCTGTCTGAGTTTTAGCACAAACCTGGTCCTGCCACTATAGGAACCAAGGACATGCCGTCGCCTTGCTCTGAGAATGTGCCAGGCTCTGGTCCCAATGCTGATACAATTAATTAAAACTATAAACATGATTCTAGCTAGCTGCAGTACAGTCCTGCCACCACAACATTTTTTAGATCATTTATTTAATATTCATTGATTTGCAGCCACTGGAGGTACTGAATCTTTTACCAAATGTCTTTTATTAGGGGTAATAAAAATTTATTTTGACCTGCTCGTGGTCTGTACCTTCCCCAACCTTGTGCATTTCTGAGCAGACTTATTTCTCCTCTTCCTTCCTTTGTCCACCCAACCACCACTCCAGTATCCCTATATAATTTATAAAGTAGCTCTTTTCTGCTGTTGGTTAAAGGGGATCCAAATTCTGTACATACTCTGGAATTCTGTTTAAAAGTAAGTGCTATCTTTTAATTTAGGGACCAAAGCAGGATGTAGGATATATCAGTTTGGGAATGCTGAATGACTGAAATGTCATGACATTTACAATCCAGATGTCACGGCAAGCTGAGAGACAAGACAGCTTGGCTGGTAATTAGATGGCAGGTGTCCAGGCAGTCTCACGTGATACACATTATGTTTTGTATATTTCAGTCTCGGGACCCTATCCCTGAAAGATAAATGAGAAATCACCTCACCTATACATTTTTTTAAAAATTAGGTTGGCTTTAAAAAATTTTTTTTTTTTTTGAAATAGCATACATAAGAAAACAAAAATCACTCACGGGCTCTATTTTTGATGTTTCTCTATGAAGGTAAATACAGTTTGTGTTTACTTTCTTCAAAATTTAAACTGCTACATTAGAAAAATAAGGAACTGAGGCCCAGGACACTTAAATGATTTCTAAGCTCACCCAGCTAATTAGTGACAGAATTGAGAATCCCACCATCTCCTGATTCTCACGTCAGCATTATTTCCAGAAGAACTTATCCTTAGAAAACAAAACAAAACAAAACAAAAACTATTTCCAGTCATTTTGAGATATAATTGACATATAGCATTGCATAAGTTTAAAGTATGCATCTTGATTTAATGTACTTATATATTGCAAAAAGATTAGGTCAGCTAACCACCACATCCCATAATTAACACATTTTATTTTTTGTGGTGAGGACAGTCACTATCTATTCTTTTAGCAACTTTCAAGTTTGTAATACAGTTTTATTAACTATAATCACCATACTGTGCATTACCTTCCCCAGAACTTACTTATCTTATAACTGAAAGTTTGTATTCTTTGACCAATATCTCCCCATTCCCCCCCTCCTCCTTGTTCTTGAATTAGATTATAAAGTAAAAGGAAGCCCACTCTTTGATGCCCCTCTGAGTAAATGACTGGACCAAATCGCCAGTGGCTTCTTGAGAAAGCTAGACACCAAGCTTTAAAGCCTTAGTTGAAGAATTCTGATTAAATCTACGTGGTACCAAATCCATAGCTTAAACTTCGGAAAATTCTAGTTGGTTATTTAATTTAACGAATATTTTTTTTTTTTTGGGGGGGAAATGTAATGGATTCACTTCCTAGCCCTTCTTGAGTTCTACCCATTGAACCCCTGTTCCGGATAAAACATCTTGTAACTATAGAATATTAAGGTTTATTGAAATTCCCTTCCACTCTGTTGCACAGTATTTTCCATATCTTTAGTGGTTTAAGTCTAAGACCTTGTGGTTTAAAGGCAAAAGTCAAATCTATTACCACTTTTGTGGTTTTGTACACAAATTTGGAAAAATAAGTAAAGGTGGTCATTATGTACATTATTTTACAATGCAAATACATCAATTGACAATTATTACACAGGATTTTTTTTTTTTTATAGCAATAGGGAGAGCTAACTATATTGATAGCATTTTTGGAAGGAAGTCCCAATTAAAGATAAACATGCCTTGAAAAATCAGATTTTAAAGCCTCATACTTCCTGGGCTTGAGGTTGGCTTAAAATCATTGTTGGTGGAAAGGAAAATTTTAGAATGTGCTCAACTGTCTTGTGAGTTATGAAACCAGGAAAAAAAATGGGTTTTCCATACTGCCCAGAGGTATTTTGTGTACAAACAACTCAAAAGCAAGGAAACTTTCAAACTTCAGTCTTCGCATATGGCCTTTGTCCTTAGAGGAATAAGTGGGTGTGAGTCAGAAAAGAACAAGGTTATGGAGTATTTAAACACTTCTCACGTGAGGCTCCTAAAGAACTCCTGCAATGCTGAAGGGGCATTCTGTTCTCTGGTCTAATAGAGTATTTGAGGGGGAAGTCTTTCTATTACTCTTAATTTATTGCTGGTTTCCACTGGGATGTCCTGCTCAGTTTCCTGTCCCATTATCCTGTCATCTTTTGGGGCCTGATCACTCTCCTCAGTGATCTCACCAAGCCCGGACTTTGGCTTGGTCCATTGTGTTCTAGGACCAGGAGGAGCTTTGTCTCAGTCTTGCTGCTGCTTCTCTTGGACTTACGGAACTCAGAACTTCAGCCACTTACTTTTCTTGAAGGAACCACCTCTGCTTCTCTTATCAGACCAGGATTCCAGTTACTGGGGTCCTACCTTGTCCCATCGATCCTAAACCTTTATTAATACTCCTCTTTACCTAGCCAGCCACCTAGCTTGGTACTATCTTTTATTTTCTAGTAGCCACATTTAAAAATTTAAAAGAAACAAATGAATTTAATTTTAAGAATATAATAAATTATAATAATAAAATATATTTTATGGTATCTTCTGAACAAAATACGCCACCCATACAATTTTCATGAGTGTTGAGGAGGGCAACCATCCAAACCTAACCTAGATGAGTTACCAGGGTACGTACCTTAAAAATATTTCTTGATTTTCCTGGCCAGGTTAAGAATCTTTTAAAAATGTGTACTAGACTTGCACAAGGAGTTTTCCAATGCTCAAACATGCCTTAAATGTTCGGCAAAATAAATGAGAGTTTGCTCTGCTGAACGCTTAGGTGTATCAATGATGAGTATAGACATGTATGACTAGGGCTTATGAAATAACAGGCCTGACTCCATGGGTGAGAGGAAAGATGTAGCTTCTTAATGAATTTGAAATGGCTAATGTGTCCTTCTAAAAGGAATCATTAGCTAGGTCCACATGACTCGAAAACCAGCAGATGAAGAAGTAAAAAGAAATGTCTAGCTATTACATTGTTTTGTACACCTGAAACTAATAAAAAAATGAAAACAAATATTATTAACCATGAAAATATGCCTTTTCAAATTAAAAAAAAAGAAGTAAAAAGTTTCAGTTAATCCTCTCAGCTATTTGATGTACATCAAACATCCAGATGTTCAAAACATCCAAGTTTCAATTATTTTACTTTTATTTAGAAGTTTTACACTTACATATATTATTCCTTTCCTCCAAGTACAGAATCCAAACTGTACTCTTCAATTCACTCCTTAAAAGTGTAATAACATCATTCCAGGTTTATGGGGAGCTCGTTCTTGGCCCTTGGCCTCTCCACTTTGTGGTATGGGTGTTGAGAAATGTTGGCTCTTGAATGGCTTTCCTAGTCACTCACCAGTTACCCAATGATAACTTCAGGATATGTCTAACAAGTGCAATGTAATATTAATATTATTCTAAAGTTGCTTCAAGTAAATAATGGAAAATTTGACATACCTAATAAAAATTAAATGTTGAATTATCTGCTGTTAGATCTTATATGCCACTTGACCCCCTTTTTAGTAAAGTGATTTTAAAAATTAACTGCAGTACTATTTCATTGCTACCAGCAACTATTATGTCACTAAATAAATCTTTATCTCTGCCACATATATTATGTCAACCTAGAGTTTATGTTACGTATTTCATTTTAACAATTTTCTAATTGCTGTCACTTTTTGTCAGGTTGCATATTTTGTGGCCTACAACATTGATTTCATCTTAATGTCACCAGTAGAATTGATTATCTTAGTCTCGGCATAATCATGAAATCCATATGTCACACCATTGTGCAGTGTTCTTCAGAAACTATTCAAATATTTAAAAACAAAGTTGAGAGTGCTTTTACAAATGGTGGGCTTCATATGGAATCCATCACACGGTGCCACTGTTTGGAAGACTGGGAGGGATGGGTTTATACCAACATTGATATCAAAGGCCAGATCCTTTTTAGATCAAAACTCATATCTAAGCTAGCATCCTGACATTCAGGATTCCACAAGGAAGAACTATCTGGGAATGTCACCACGAGATGGCTTGAGAGAGGGGGCACTAACTCACCTGCATATAGTAGGTTGAAAAATGTTCCCGAAATATTTCAAGTCCAAATCCTGCAATAGGTATATTTTGCCTTATATGGAAAAAGGGTCTTTGCAAGTGTGATTAAGTTACGATAGTGAGATGAACAGATGATCCTGGATCATCTGGCTGGGCCCAAAATATCATCACAAGTATACTTATAAGAGAGAAGTAGAAGGAGATTTTCTCTGCACACACAGAGGAGGAGGTGATGTGAAGATGGAGGCAGAGATTGGAGTGAAGCAGCCACAAACCACAGAATGCTGCAGCCACCAGAAGCTGGAAGAGTCAAAGGGTTAGGTTCTCCCTTAGGGCTTCCAGAGATGCAACCCTGCTGAAGCCTTGATTTCCGCTCAGTGGTAATAAGTCATACTTCTAGCTTCCAGAACTACAAAAGAATACATTTCTGTTTTAAGCCACCTGATTTGCGTAAATTTGTTACTGCAACCATAGGAAACTATTACATGAGATACCTTAAATGGTAGCAACAGCAATTACCAGAAAAAGGCAGGGTATACAAAGTGTGAGTAAATGGATTTTTAGAAAGTTCTACTATTCTAACATACAATGTAATTAAAAATGGATTGTAGTATGAAAACTGCAGTTTCAAGACAAGTCTCCTGAACTCCCAAGTGCACCGGTGATCTTCAGCTCTTACTTAGAAATTCTGAAGGCATCACTCACTCCCTATGGGTTGGGTTTCACTGGAGACCCATCGGTGTTTCAAGGGTATGTTCTGTGTCAGGCAGAATGGAAAAACTCAAAGTCATAACCGGGAGCTAATACTATGAATACATCAAATGCAAAGGAAAAGAATAAAGGAGTGAAGTTGAGAAAGGAGTAAAGGACCTGAGGAAGTTAAGAAAACGATTGGATGAGGTCCTACATACAAATGTGGGAGAGTCATTTAGAATTCCGTCCTCAGAGGGAAAGCTGGAGCAGGCGGCTCTCTTGCTTACTGTGGTTAGCAGATGCTGTGAGGGCAGCACCAACTATCGGAAAGGGCATTCTGGTAGGGGCAACTGCAACTTTGTGTATCTAATGTTGATTACCACTAATCCCCTAATGAAACCTGTTTTATCTTTAATGCATCTTCTCAAATATGCATCCTTTTTCATGCTGTCATATCATTGGTGTGAACCTTTGTTTTTTTTTAATCTGTCTTCTCTCTTGAGTTCCAGTTCCCTACTGCCTCCTTAATGCCCCCTCATATTCACTAGATAAAATGGTCTCATGTTCATTTCTTTTCTTCTCTCATTTATTTCTTTTGCCACTGTCCTACTTTGGGCCCTAATCTCTCTTCTGAAACATAATCATAGCCTCCCAACTGGCCACACTGCTTCTAGTTGCTTGATGGTCCAATCCCCCATGTCTCCTGAGTTAGCTTTCCAAAACACCATCACAACTTGTCAGTCCACTAGGAAAATTCCAGTCACTACTGGGGCCTGCAGGAAAAGTCTCAGTTTCTACGCATGAATTCATAGCTCTCTACAACCTAGTCTCAGTCTGTCTTTCCAATCATCTCTCCCCTACACATACCAATACTTGCCCTGTGTCTCAAGCGACACTCCTGCCATTTTCTGCATCTCCTTGAATTTATTCATATTGTTGGGATATCTTCCTCTGTAACCCATCTTTTTTGACATATCTATTTGTCCCTCTAGGTCCAACTATTCCATGAAACCTTTTGCTTCCTTCTCTCTGCTAATGATGCTTATTAACTACTGTATTTATACTAGACTTTGCTTTTAGTTATACAATAAAACATCTGCTTTTTGACACAGATCATTATTTCCATGTCTATCTTCCCCTTTCTCTAGTACTAGACTGCAAATTCCTAGAGGCTAAAATGCATGTCTTCATCCCTTAAAACAAAGCTTAAATGTCACCTTACCCATATTGACTAATGCTTTTTCCCTTTTATCTCAGCTCCAAAATGTTGTATAGTACATAATTTAATACCATTTTAAAAATTAGTTCTTGTTCTAGTATCTTATCTCCCAAATTAGATTGTGACCCTCTCAAGGTTAGGGAGCATGTATTATATTGCACTCTTAAATACTCTTCGATATATTGCACAACAAATACTTTGTTGGATGATTCAATTGATACATCTTCTTAACAAAATAAAAATATGAGGCTCTCACATAATTAGCTTTCTGACCTGAGACAAATCATTTATTCTTCATGAGATTTAGTTTATTATATTGTGAAATAGATGACATCTTCATTCCTTAAATGTAGAGATTCACTGATGTGTTCCTTTAAATTACAGCATTTGGTTCCATGCTAAATCTAAAAATAACATCAGAACAACAAGCAAAAACAAAAGATTTAGAGTCAATGGCATGCCTTCTGAAAGCAATATGAAAGGCATTATTTAATATAATTCAGTATTATTCTAATTTCCTCTCAGAATTTTAAGAATATATCAGACAACATTTTCCCCATAATCATATATATATGTATCTATCACATTAAGAACATATATATGCACATATGTGCACATACATATATATTTGTATATAGGCAAATGTGTAATATATATACACATACACACATATATACATATAGATTTGTTTTCTAGCCATTATAAGAGTGTTGCACTAATGTTTATGTAAAACACCAGTTCACAAGCTTGTCTCATATCAAAATCCTCATATACCTTTGTTAGCCACTATTTCTCTTAAAATCTAAAAGAGAGGAGCCTAATGTATTATTGTGGGCATTATACTCTGTTCCATTCTGTTTATCCCTTTCCAATATGTTGTGGCAGATTGAGCAATATACAAGATTAATTCTTTAGAATTACTGTCCTGTCGTTAGATTAACAGATTACATTAACACGCCTCTCCAAAGTCAATTTTTTTCTGAACATTTTAACCATTAGGTAGTGATAACAGAAAGCATTGTAAACCTCTTGGACTTTCACAAGATATTGTACCTCTTGTTAATTGATGACAGAGATGATTGCCCTATGATTACCTTGGTTCATATGTTGTATAATTTACCCTAATGACAATTTACTCCTTGTACTGAATGGAGTAAAGATGTGCATGAGTTAGTCTCTCTCTCACTCTTCTCTCTCTTCCTGTCCCTCTTCCTTATCCTCCCTCCATCCTCCTATTTATTATAAGTAAGCATCTTACATACAATCTGACAGGATTTGTTATAAAGGCTTTCCCTATATTGCTATGTCAATCAAAATATCTCCACCTAAAAGTTCAATTTTTTTCAAGTTCCTCAGTGATTGCTTGCTACTTGACTTATTGCTTTGATTTAATTATGTTTTGGTTTGTGAAAGAAAGGCCGTAACCTGGTCCCTTACTTGATATTTTTATTTCTCCATTTCTTTGTCCCTAACTTGCCCAGAGTGGCTCAATATTTCAGAGCCTATATTACCACAGTTTCTTCTACACTGAAATTAAACAATGGAGTTGGTCAAATAAACCAATGTATGCTTTGGAAATACTTATTAATTCCAGGATAAGAGAGAAAGTTGTAGATCATAACTTACAAATATATAAATGTTTTCACAAGCTTGATACGTGATGGTTCTGTTTTTTTTTTTTTTAGATCACAAATACTGAAGTACAAAGAAGCTAAGCCAAATTTTGTGGGTTCTTCCTTATAATAATATAATCAAGCAAACATTTATGGATGAAATGCTATGATTCTTGAGTTGCCTCAAAACACACAGGGTCGAGGATAGGTAGGGGGTTCGGGACATAAATGGAACAAAGTCAGCCACGAATTGGTCATTGTTGAACCTGAGTGGATACATGAAGGTTCATCATCTGACTTTCGTTATGTTTGTGTATGTGTGGCATTTTCTATAATAAAAAGGTGTTGAAAAAGAATACTATCGTGTATCTGTAGGGTAACACGTGTCAGGGTCCCAGTTAGCCTCCTGGGTCTGCCAGTAACGTACGCTGCAGGATCCTAGATGGGTCTCAACTTCCTAGACTGTATTTTTCTGTCAGTAAAATGAAGGTGTTAGATAAGATCCGTGGTTCCCAAGAAGGTGGAATTGCCTGGAAGCCTTTTCAAAACTTCCGTGGCAGCTCAGAATTTTGTTTGGACTTAGGAGTTAAAGGGGACTATGCATTTCAAAAACAACTTCTCAAGGAATTGTGATACTACCATTCCTTAGATACACACAAATTTGAGGATGACAGAGAATGACTTAAGACCCTGTACCCTACATCACTTTACTAGGTCAAGGCTGCGTTCTGAGAATGTGCATTTTTTTTAAAAAGTTCCCCAAGGGATCCAAAGAGGGTACACATGACACCCTTTGAGAAACACCTTTCTAAATCACCCCATGGTCCCTTCCAACTTTCATACCCCATGATTTACACTAGCATTATCTTTTTTCTGCTTTTTATTTTGTTCCATTCGCTGGACAACTGGTCATTTAAGTACAAGTATATAATATTCAAGGAAAGGATGCTAAGTTTCTTGCTTTGAATCATGAAGCAACGTAGAGCAGACTCTGGTTTAATTAGAATTCATATTTGAGACCTCTGGGCTATTACTAAGAAAAATAGTCAACTCTGTATAAACAAATCTATATCCAGAGATCTTTTGGGGGGAAAGAATTCCCCAATTAAATTTAGCCTATCAATTTTACACTGACTGTTTAAAACAGATAAATTATTTTAATATATTATCTCTAGCGTTGCTTCCTTTGCATGGAGTTTTATTCTTTACCCTGCTCCTACTGGATAGATTAATAAATTGAGATTAATGAGAGTCTTCCATTTCTTCCACCTGTTTTTAACTGAACACCTATATGCTACATGAGCAGGAATTAGGTGACTGTTACTGTTGATTAACAAGCTTCTTTGCATAGCGAACAAGGCTTCGCTGTGAATGTGAGAAAAAATATTGTCATAAATGTCTGCCTCCAATAAGGAGACATAAATCAGGGTCAGAAAGGTCCCACTAGTCCTCATTACTTTAAGCCACAAACTTTTGTTATGATTTCTATTCCAAAACCTAGAAATTATAAAAGTTTTATGGCCCCAAACGACATTTTTGAGGAGAGGAGAATATAAGTAAAACTGAAAAGCAGTCAAAGCCTTGACATGTTACCCTCTTCTTTTCCCCTCCATCCATTTACAAGTTTCTTACCCTAGAAGAAATGACTTTATGAAAAAAACATACTTGTGACTCCAACTGATTCCATATGGTATTGATAAGGGGAAGACTAATGAGATGTTAACATGTCATTACAATGAGCGCTGAATATATAGAAAAACGAACTCATCTGTGGGATGTAATGTTTGGCAGTGATAATGGGGAAGTTTGTACCAAATGGCTTTGCCGTTGGTGCTTTGTCTCATTTCAAAGCTTTTCCGAGCTCAGAAATCACTGTCCCATCCTATAAATGTGTTTAATATTTCACTTATTTTAAAAAATTGAGTAAAGGAATTAAATGAAATTTTAACTGACTCTTAGTCAAAGAATAGAATGTAACTCTGCCCCGTGAGCCCTGTGCTGTAAATCTCACGGGAAGGGATACCCTGTTCTGTGACTACAGTGATGCAGAGCTCAGGGTGACATGTAAAGTAATATGAACCACACAAACTAATGCCTCAAAACCTAAATACTGTATTAAAAGAAATTTCTAATTCCATAGTTCTGTTCTTGCTGCCAACATCAAGGTCTGCTTCTATCATATGAAGGAAAGATGGTAAATTCCTAACAATGGAATTGCTAAGTGCATTGTATGTTTTAAAGACTTTTTCGCTAGAAACACAGTTCTTGTCCTAGCTTTGTAGACTTTGTTTCTGCATTTACCTTCAGATAAGTTGAACAACTCCCTGAGTCTAGCTAGTCTCCTGGTTCTAACGAGTACCATGTTTCTCCGAAAATAAGACCTAGCTAGACCATCAGCTGTAATGTGTCTTTTGGAGCAAAAATTAATATAAGACCCTGTCTTTTTTTAATATAATATAAGACCAGGTATAATATAATAATATAACATGATATAATATAATATAATATAATATAATATAATATAATATAATATAATATAATATAATATAAAATATAATATAATATAATACTGGTCTTATTTTCAGGGAAACGTGGTAATAAAGTGGGTTATAATTAAGGAAAACTGATTTTGGAGGAAATCGGGGTAGGTGGGATGTAAGGGTGAGGTGAGCAAGAGACTCTGTTCCTATTGTCCTGGAATATCTGGAATAGTCCAGACATCCTCAAAGGGCCCCGAGTCAGGCAGATCCGGAACCACTAGAAAACCTTGCTGAGGCAGGGCCTCCGAACCAGGATTGTTCAGAAGATAAATTTACTAGCCAAGATCAAACATTGAATATAAGTCAAAAGTTGAATATGAAAAAACCTGAAACGTATTCAAGGAGGAAAACCAAACCAGTGGAAGACATAGCTAGTTTTAGTTACCTCTAGAAAAAGTACAGGGCTAAAAACATGAATCAAAAAGAAGAAGAAGAAGAAGGAGCTAAGGCAATGAGTGGTGTAGAACTAGGGGAGCAATTAAGGAGCACGAGTCCAAATGTAGCGTGGGCTCTACAGTTGGCTCAAAGATGCCACCATAGACCAGTTCCTTTCTGCCATCCTCAATCTGCCAGCTGTGCGCTTAGACTAGCTTTCCTGCATGAAAGATGTCTGCAGCAGTTCCAGATGTCAGGTCTATAAATGGCAATACCAAAAGAAAGAAGCAGCTCTTCCTTCTATGTCATTTTCTTAGGTGCAAGGAAAACTTTTCCAACACCACCAATCCTAATTTCCCCTTATCTTATTGGTCAGGATTAACTCACATGTTCATTCGTAAACCAATAAACAGAAAGGGGCACCATGGGTGGATTATACTGAAATGGAAAGTCAAATGCAAATTTACGCAATCAGCAGAAAATGGGGAGAATTCATGTCTCCTTCTCAGTCCACAGAGCCATATCGGTCTGCTGTAATGTGGTCCTAAATTTGGGATTGGAAGAGATTTTTAGGAGGTATAATAATTTCCCAGGGTTGGTGTAACAAGGAACTACAAACTGGGTGACTTCACAGAAATTTTTGTCTCCCAGTTCTGAGGGATAGAAGTCCAAAGTCAAGGTTATTAGCAGAGCCATGCTTCCTCTGAAACCTGTAAGGGGATTCTCCCTGCCCTCTACCTCACTTCTGGTGGTTTGCCAGCAATCTTTGGGGTTCTTTAGTGTCTTAGTCCATTTGAGTTGCTATAACAAAATACTGTAGACTGTGTGGCTTATCAACAACACATTGATTTCTCACAGTTCTGGAGGCCGGGAAGTCTAATGTCAAGGCACTCACAGATTAGGTGTCTGGGGAGAGCTTGCTCCCTCATTCACAGATGGCCTTCTTTTCTCCATGTCCTCACTTGGCAAAAGGGGACGGGTCTCTCTGGAGTCTCTTTTATAAGGGTACCAATCTCATTAATGAGGGCTTTACCCCCATGACCTGATTACCTCTCAAAGACTCTACCTCCCAATACCATCACATCGGGGATTAGGATTTCAATGTATGCATCTTGAGGGACACAAACATTCAGTCAATAGCACTTGACTTGCAGCTACATATCTAATCTCTGACTTCCTCATCACAGGGTCCTCTCCCTGAGCATCCCTGTCTTCACATACCTGTCTTCTTATAAGTACGCAAGTAGTATCGGTTTTGGACCCCACATTATTCTAGTAGGACTTCGTCTAACTTAACTAATTACATCTGCAACCTCTCTATTTCCAAGCAAGTTCATTTATAGGATGGACTAAATTCAACCCATACCAGTAGGCTTTTACCGACCTTTCCGGTTTAATCCCAAATCCACGGGGTGTGGCCCAAATCCACGGGGTGTGGCCTCATGAGCTAGGGCACTATTCTCTAAACTTGCTGAAACATAATACTCCTTAGAGGCCCTTAGCGAACATACAGATTCCTGGGCTTCACCACTCACGTACCTATTCAGGATCTCTAAGGAAGATGCCTGGGAATCTGCTTTCTGACAAGTATCCCAGTTCAGTTTCATGAGCAAGCAAACTTGGAAAACATGGAGTTAGGGGATCTAGCACTTATTGAGCTTTTGCCATGTGATCCCTGGCTGTGAAAGACTTTTTGCACATACCATCTCATTTAACCATGACATCAATACTGGCGCCTGCTCTTGTCACCCTTATTGCATACTTGGAGAAACTGGGGTTCAGTAAGAGTGGAGCTGGAGTTGGGGCTAGGTCTGATCTCAACATGTACACTCTTTCCAGCATGCTAATCATAAGTTACAGTATCTGGACTCTTGCATCACACTGTCCTTTACTCCCCTCATCTTTTTCCCAGGGTTAAACCTATTTTCTTTTGTTCCTGTCCTTAGAGGGAGCAACAGACAGCTGTCCTCCATTTCGTTTTGCATGTTTTAACAAGCATCTTCTACTCCCTTAATCCTTTCCTTTTGGGTCATTGTTTGTTTTGCTATTTAAGAACCTCTAAAACGATTTGGAAGGTGTTCCTTTAGAGAAGACAAAAGTTGTTGAAATGGACTCCCTCTGCTATCCCACCTTGAGCAGGGCTGAAACAAAAGCTACCTGCCACTGTGTTTCTCTTCTATCATCCCTCAGGTACCAGATGGGTCATTTGACTCTCAGCAGTTAATGCCAAAAGTCAGCCAGGGAAGCAATGAGACATCTAAGCTTTCTATGAGGCAACTGGATTCAAAAAAAGTTGCATATGTAACTGCTCAAAGGGCAGGTAGTTTTCAGAAATTGTAATGTGGAGGAGCTGGGACGTTGTTTTCCTGAGAACTTTGTCACTAGGATTTTATTTTCAGTGCAGTGAGGGGCCATTGAAGACTTTTAAACCAGACTGTGATATGATAAAAACTTCATTTCTAAAAAGTATGATAGCTGTTGGTTAAAAGTGGATTGAGTGAAGAGGCAAGGAAAAGCTAGGTGTGTCACCACTTCTCCAGGAAAATAATGCAACAGGAGGACCACAGACTCCGAAAAGGTGGCTCATTTCCTGCCCTGCGTTTCCTCATCCAAACTATGCTGTTGTGGAATTTCACAGGCTCAGGGTAGTTGCCCCTTCAGTTCAGCAATGTACAAGGACTGACCTACTAAAGTCAGAGTAGATTTAGGAATTTGTATAACTCAGCGAATTGAAATATCAAAACCCAATCAAGTCTAACATTATATTGCCACTGACTTCAGGTTGTAAGAACTGGTTTATTAAAAACAAAAGCAAAACTGAAGGACTCTCCATACGTTCAACGTTGAGTCACTGATGTTTATAATCAATTAGTACACAATGAGTAAAAACTTTGGCCCAGGAGTCAAACTTAGGTGGCTCTGCCATGCCCTGGCTGGGTGGCTTTGGGTGGGTTACTGAAACCCTGCCTTAGTTTCCTCATCTATAAAATAGGAATAATAGTACTTACTTTGTAGGATTGTTGTGAGGTCTAAATTAGATTATACATGAAAAGGGCTAGGAGGGGGCACACAACAGGCTTTTAGTGAGTGAGTGTTGTGATGGCTATTTTACTAACAAACACTGATAATTTTATCTAAATTATTAAGCAAAAGATTAGGGTTGGAGAAAGTGTGATGTGGCTTATAGAGGTTGAAAATGGAAGACTAAAGAGTTAGAGATACTCCACATAGTTCCTTTGCGAAGCCACCCAAGCATTCAGTCTCCATCCTTTTGGTCATTGTTGCCCAATAAAACAGAGTATTTATTACCCGCTTCTGACAACCACATGAAGAGTTGCTTGCCTCCTGCGCCATGCAGAAATATAGACGACGTATTAGAAGCCATATATTCACTCTGTCTTCCCCACATATACCTAATAACCATACCAGAGCGCGATAAAAAAGAGGGTGCTGGCAGGTTGACTCATCTTTTTATTTCTTTGTTGTTCTCTCTACTGTGATTTCAACGGCCGGAACTGGTGCTTTTGCTCTTTCACCCCCTTTCTTGTCTCAGTGCTATTGTCAAATGTGTACATACTCAGTGAATTGGAATGGTTTCTGGAGCTGGCTGAAAAAGAAGGAGGCTGTGCGCCCCCATAAATATGCTGTAGACTGAAGAGTTTGCAGACATTGTGATTGCAGCAGATTAAAAAGGAAAGCAAGCTAAATTGAAAGGGAGGCACTGCAAAAGGTTGGGGCAACCTTTCAACTCCAGGTCGGGAAAAAGCCGATGATTTTTTTTTTTTTTTTTTAATATTGTGAAGAGGAAAATGTACAGTAAATCTATTGAACTGCTTCAGGAGGCTTTTCTCTTGATCTAATTGAGCTGTTTGAAGTGTGCTTGAAAGTTCTCCTCCAGCTCCTCTGGAATCCTGCCTGCTACGAGCCATGAAAAGTTAATCATCTCTGGCATTGTTAGGAGAGATTGTCAGGTATCGGATGGCTGTCCATTTTGCACGACAGAGTACGAAAAGAGTGTGTGTGTGTCCATGTTTGTCTTTCACCATGGGGCTGCTGGTGCGTGAGAACTGTAGGGGAGGGGAAAAATATTTTCTCTACCTGTATTAGATTCTTGGGCAGCACCCCTGTTAATTAGACCCACAAGAGACAAATTAATAAGAGCAAAAGAAACAGAAGTTTATTAACATGTGCATTATGTGAGTACACATGGGGGCACTCGGTGATGAGTAGCCCAAAGGGGTGGTTAGAATTTGGGCTTATATAGTATCTTAAGAGAAATAAAGGAAAAGGAAATTTTGGATTTTTGGTGGGGGAGGCAAGTGGTGGGAAGGTTACCAGGAAAGATACAGTATACAAGGGTTGTTTAACAAGGTTTGTGATGCAGATTTAAGTCAATGCCTTCTTCATTGATAACACTTGTTAAGAGTTCTCAATGCCTTTTGCTCAAAATAATCCATATTAGGGGGCTACCAATTCTGGTACCCTTCAGAACTAAGCAAACCCATACCTGCATCCAGATGGTGCCTACCAATAGTGTCACTGCTAGATAATTTATGTCAAACAGGAAGATAAGTTAAAAAAGAAACAAAAAACAAAACAAAACTGTGATTATCCACCTTACTTACTGACCTCTGCCTCCAAGGCTTTGAACGTCTTATTCCCCTAACTGAAACAATCTTGCAATACCATCACCATTGTCTTCACCTTTCATCCCTTTGCCTGAGGTCTCAGATTAGATGTCACCAATCTGGGAAGCCTTTCTTACCCCTCGTGACATTGGAGGTTAGGGTTACCCTCTATGTTCTTCTAATACCTTGATATCCCATTCAAACCATTTAATGCACCAAACTGACTTCTTGCTTTCATATGGAAATATATTCATTAGTAGTTCATACATTCTGTGAGGTTGTATTGTGTGTATCCCAGAATTGAAAGCAATGCATGGTGTGTAGCAAATTGAAAGTAAATGAATTACCAAAATAATTGAACAACTATGGTTTGAGGGCATAGGGGCATCTTGAGAGCCCAGAACGCTAGCTTGTGACTTGTGGATTGTCAAAAATCACTCACTTTCTGATAATTCTGATGACTCTTATTTCATGCTTTTCAGTTTACACATATCTGCAGGATGGTCCTTAACAAACTGTGGAATTTCCTGTCCTTATAATTGACCAGGACCTGATAGTTGAGGGTCGGTCGGCAGCAGAGAGGGGCCAGATTAGGACAAACTCTATACCCCATTTTCTGATTAGTACTAAGGTTTGGGAGGGGATGGGGACTCAGCCCAGATGGAGAAATCCTGCACTGGGCACCTTCAGGGTGAGTCTGGGTGATGAGCTAAGGAAGAATAACAAGGCAAATCATTTCAAATTTATCTTGTACAATAAACCCTTACTAGGTAACATTGTTGAAATAATTGGTTAACTTGACATATTTTCACTTTCACCAATAGACTATACAATGGGTGTAGCCCTCTCCACTGCTGCCTTTGGACTTAAATTTCTCTTTGTCCTTGTTCTGTTTGAATTTAGACTTTCAACAAGTTGTCTTTATGATTCTCAATTCTACCTCTGACACACCTTGCAAAGTCACCTGTAACCAAATCTGTTTAATGAAGGTCACAAAAGCTAAGTCAACGTGAGACCTGGGAGCAGTACCCGGTGGTCCTGATGTTTCTAGCACTAAGGAGCAGCCGTCCCCACTGCTCTCTCCCCCCACTCAATGGGGCAAGTATAGAATTTCATGCCATCTTGTCTTATTGATTGAATCATCCATCTCTCATTCTGCAAAGTCAGGGTCCTTAAGTACTTTTGTGGAGCCACAAGGACTGTTCCTCATTAGCTATCTTTGACTTTGTCATTGATACTATGTACAAATTCGGGTAATATTTTTTTTTTTTTAAATAATAAAGTAAGAGGTCAGAAAGATCCAGGAAGGATCTTTCTCCTAGAAAATGGCATGAGAATATACTGTTCTCATTATGAGATTAACATTATCCCTCTGAATAGAGCCTTAAATTCTTATCCAGCTACCTAAGATAGCCATTCTTATATGTCTAAACCATATATATATCTCCCTATATATATATATATAACCGTATATATGTGTGTATATATATATATATATATGTATATATAATTATACACACACACACACACACACATAATTTACTTTCTTTAAAACATAAGCTAGATTATTCCACAGTGTAAGCCTGTTTGGTCTTTAGCGATTGTCAAAAGGGCTTTATTTCTACCTTGGTCTGGAAATAACCTTGTTAGCATTTTTATAAACAAAAGACTCTAAGGATTTTCTTTCTTTTTTTTTTTTTTTGACAGAAAGTTTACTATCCTTCTCTACTCCTCTTTATTTCTATTTTAAAAACCTTCCCACCATTTCTATTGTTTTCCAGCATTTTTTTCTATGATCTTATAGAAACAATCACCACTGCAGGTATCCACAACTTTCACACCTGCCTGTGTGGCTCTGGGGCAGCCTGCTTTATATGCCGGGCAGATTTCTGAAGAGGTAGGCGGGAACTGAATTCTGGGAAATCAAGTCACTTCTTAGGGACGTGGAGGAACTTGCTATTTGAATGAACCCCATTAAGAACCTTTTTCCAAAGCAAATAAAAACGCTTTACCTTACCTTCTATGCAAATCCTGAGTTCCACATTTAAGCTTGCAGTACCTATTTGTATAGTTATCTTAATGGTCATTCCCCAATCTTATAATTGAAAATTAGGTGATGTTCATTTACTTTCTGGCTTCTATGCCTGAAAATCTCTTCTATCTTTAGCTTGTTTTTTTTTTTGTTTGTTTGTTTGTTTTTCTTGGAGGATTTATAATAGTCCCTGAAAAATGATCATATCTCTGTTTCAGTCTAAGAACAAAACAGGCAGAGCATATATTAGAGACTGAGGCACCCAGAGCTAGGTTAAATGAACGATTGATGAGTT
Organism: Rhinolophus sinicus; assembly: GCF_036562045.2. Classification (NCBI taxonomy): domain Eukaryota; kingdom Metazoa; phylum Chordata; class Mammalia; order Chiroptera; family Rhinolophidae; genus Rhinolophus; species Rhinolophus sinicus. The sequence continues at coordinate 19,930,816 of NC_133753.1, read as the reverse complement.
TTTTGGAAAATTGTAGTAAATTATGATTTTCTCACAAAATATAGACGTGTCTGATTTGAGCATTTAATTCTCAAACATACTTTTTTTTTCCCCTCTCCCACTGTGGGTTGATACCATCATATGAATGAGAAATAAGTCATCCTGCCTTTGACTCATTCATGAAGAAAGTTTTTCTTCTTCCGAAAGTAGTGATTATTTTGCTTTTAGAGAGGATTTCTCCTCCTGGGACCAGATGAAACATCTGAATGAAATATGTATCATTCAGAATTAAATGTGAAGAAATTTGACTTGCCTTCTTACCATTAAATACATATTTGGGAAATGTACTCTTCTTTTATCGATTTCCTTTCACTGTCACATCATGACTGAGTCAAATCAAAGAACTATATCTTAATATCCTGCTTCAGATAATGTGCTGTTTTTCTAGACTCTACTAAAACAGAAAATGTCAATGAGAACTGGAGTAATTCCAGTTCAACTTCATTAAACCTAATGAACTTGGTCCTTTCAAAAAGCATCTGTGGTCAAGCTGCTCCCAGGAACAATAATTTGCCCAGGGAATCAGAGCTGGAGTCACTGTTTGACCCAGTTTTCAAATCTGCTCACATAGGAGGTCTGAAAATGACTCCAGAAGTAGAAACTGGCTTTATTACTGAGAACCTGAAAGTTTAGCGATTGGGGAAGAAAAAAGAGAAAAGGGTATTCTCCACTGATCCTGCTTTCATGATTGGTCAGCAAATGTCTCGTGTTCATATGAAATTCTCCCACTGAAGGTTGAGCCCTAGTTGGAATGCTCTATCAGTTGTGATTCCTAAAACTCAGAGATCCAGCTTCACCTTCAGAACCAGGTGGGCTTAGTCCCACAGGTGCTCAAGGCTTCCATTTGAGCAAGGTATTTGGGTCGGACCCACCTCTCCAAGCAGGCTGATGAACTGCAGCTGTGTGCAAATGAGTTTTCTTCAGGAGCTATTTATTGCTCTCAAATTAGCAGCATATTCAGATGAAAGCAAAAGCAAAGGCGATTGTGAAATGAGGACCTGCAACTGATGCAATATGTCTGGTCTTTTTTGTGCACTGATATCAGCAATGGGGGTGAAATCAGACCACGCTGGTGCTTTCCTCCCTGGTGTGTTGGTGATCCCGTTTTGTTGAAAGGCCCAAGCAGAGGTAGTAGCCATCTCTGACCATTGATGGATTTCCTGACATTACTGAGAAGGACAGGTCAAATTAATGGTGATACAGTCTGGATGAGTTATCATAAATTCTCCCTGCAGTTTTAATTAGCTCTGCTCTTTTTCTCCTCCCATTTTAATGTCAAGCATATGTGTATTTTAGTATCATTAATTTAAAAAGTCTGCAAAGCATTTGGTGTCATCCATCTAGTTTCAAAGTAGGTGCCGCATGATGCAGTGGGAAGAATGCTGGACTAGAAGTCAGCCCTCCCGAATTCCTGTCCAGGTCTGGAACTAACTGGTAGTGTGACCTTGGACACAACCTTTCAGCCATATTAATTTTTTGCTGTTGCCAGCTTGCAAAGCTACTTCAAGTCTTTGGGCAATAAGATATATACTTGCCTCCCATCATTAAATATGTGTTCTCCTTTAAAGCAGAGTGTGTTAGGTATTATTAACATTATAGGGATTTGTTAAGAATGTTGTGGGTTTTTTTTCTCCCAGGAAGGTAATCCTTTATGGAATAGGATGGGATTACCATCATGGAGTAAGTTTAGCAAATTCCCTTATTTTTAGGCATTTAGAGTGATTTCCAAATGACTTTTGTTCCCCTTTTTCCTCCTTGACTTCCTAAAGGACAAAAAAGGAAAACAAAAATTATGAACTGCATCTGGTTGCTATATCTCTAAACAAATCCCCAGTTGCACTTAGAAAACGTTCAACACTATTTTAGAAACTCAGAGAGAACCAGAGATAGAATGGCCAAGTTGAAAGTGAAATGAACTTTACACACTCACTGTTGGAAGACGCCCTAAAGGTGCTTTAGTCCAACCACAAAAGCGTTGTTCAAAACATTTTGCACCTCCTAAGATTTGGCTTTCTGTCACAGGTTTTCCAATTTTAACTGCCCAGGGAAGCCATTTAAACTCTTAAGAGACTCAGCTTTCTCAGCCACTGGAGAGAGAAATTGGACCCAATTATTTTTCAATCTTTTTGGCCTTAATATCCTCTTATCCTACTAGACATTTTCAGCATTTCAGAAATCTGCTCAGAAAAAGACAGTGAGGACAAAACAAATAGAGGATAATGAGATTTTTTAAATTAGTAGTAAAATAAAATGTTTTGAGGTTTGGCATAATGATCCAGTAGTTTACTGAACTCCTTGAGAGCAAGAAGTTAAGGAGGCTGATTTACTCTTTCATGTCAGAACTTCCCGTTATATCTGGATAACAAAATTCTTTATAATAAATTGGGTAATGCTTCTTACTGAATAGGGAGTGACCACCAAATAATAGATCTTTATCATTGACATGACACATTTCCATAGGTCTTATATTTCACTATTGACAATGTAACTTCTCGGCTACTTTTACAATAACAAAAAGTCCAATAAAATGTAAAACTTATTTTTCTACATCATTGCTCCTAGGGATATTTAGATTAAATAGAAAAACACCCTATGTATATTTTTGTAAAGTCTCTTATTCCAAACAGTTGAAAATAGCTGTCTTCTTTCAGTCTTGTCAAGGAAAGCAAGTCCCTCCTAGAAGTCATATTTCTGCTTGTAATGCCACACTTGCTTAATTATGTGACATTCAAAGAAAAGACTTAAAATCATGTTTCTAGTAAAGTATTTGATTTGATAAATAATTTAGACTATTACTTCAAAGTAAAAGTTTGTTGTTCCTAAAATAAAGTTGTAATAAACTAGGTAACAATGTTATCCCATAAATAATAAGGATTATTCTCAAGATGGGATATAATGTCTTGATCAGAAAGAACCACAAATGAAAGATTCCTTTCACTGTAAAAAGGAAAAAAAATCTGTGCTGTTTATTTGGCAATAGGAAGTCACACCAAAATATATTTGTATGACATTTCAAGGGGGTTATGTGGGTACACAGAATCTGTTCTTATGAATACTTTCAGCCTCTGACATGAGAATGGGATTGGGAAAAAGAATCCTATATGTTGCATGACTAAGATGCATCTTGGAACTGGATATGTTAACACATGAAAAAGACTTACCCAGTGTAAAAAAGGCAGTTTTTAATAGGGCAAAAGTGTAGTGAGCCAGGAGGCATGATACTTCCCTTAAGAAAGAAGCAAGGTGATCTAAGACCTAGTAATAATTATTCTGAAACAGTACAAAGACCATTTATCTCTAGAAATGAAGCTAGTAACTGGCTAAAAGAAGGAATCCAAACTTCCTAATGCAAATATCAGTTCTATTCCCAGGGCTTTGAAAAATGATTATTATTTCAAAATCTAAGCCCTCAAGTATAAGCTTGAATAACTTAACCTTTGTTTTAAAAACCTCTTCAAGAAGTAACACAGCATTTTGGCCTGAAGTATTCTCTTTGGAGGAAAGGAAAGAAGGCAGAAAGACAAAAAGAAAAAGAAAAAAAAAATGTAAGGAGAAATAAGGAAGAAAAAAATACTCAAAAAAATTCAAAATATTCAGAGGATATGACTAAAACAAATTATTTCACAAATAACAAGGGAGAACTGAAAACAAAAATAAGTTTGCTTAAATGCAAAGGAAAAGTATTACCCAAGGGTAAATCTCCCAGTTCTCTCCTTTTTTGGAAAGACTTTGCTTCTTCCCCTTTCTGCTGATTTTCAATCAGTTGCTATCAGCAGGAGAGTGTCAGAGAGGCCAGTGGCATACATTTTCTTCTGGATTATCACGGCTTATTTTTCCTCACACTGACAAAGGGCACCTATCACAAATTACAGCAGCACAGAGATGTATGTGGGCATGCCAGAAAAACCTTGATGACAACATGGTATCACGTCTGTCTCATTAGACCCTGGCTTAAAAGTGCCCCACCATGGTCACTGGTGATGCCTCCAGGTTGGATGCACTTCATAACTATTCACTGTAATATGTGAATAGAAAATGGGCTGTATCCAATAGAAAAAAAAATGATTACCTTCTGAGGTGATGTATAAGGGATGAGGAGTTGATATGGCTGAGAGAGAGCACGAGTGAGAACCCTTTGGTGAGGTAATAGAATACTGAGAGATAATGCAAAAAGACAGAAACATATTTAAATACATTTTTATAGATTTAATGTTTGTCTTTTGTTTTTGTCATTGACCCCAGCTTTTGATTCACTAGGAACTAGCTGCAAGCATTTTGCCACCCAATGGACCTTTCCTTCCCTGGTTTTCTTGTTATAATATTTGATAAAGAGACAGTGAACTTAATGCTCAATTCAACACCATTATCCTGTATCATAGCTGGGCATGAGCAATATTCTTCCCTCAGATGTAACACAGCTTGTTTGACCAATAGATAAGAGAAAAAGTGTTCTGTTGTTCTCCAAAAACCTTTCTCCTTAGACACGGAAGTTTGAGCAACAATGGGGTAAATCTCATTTAAATCTTCAGTCGTCAAGTGTCTGTAGAAATGCATGTCACTGGAATTCTTCCCAATTAAGCATTAATATCCAGTCTTCTATCAAATAATTTATATTTTGAGTATATGTATTATTGTAGTGACTGAATCAGCACATATGACCAAAAGAAAATCTTTAACCCTTCATGTGGGCTAAAGGCCAGAGTTTACAAGAAAGGCCTTTATAAGACACTTTTCATACCTTATGATACTCCTTGAAGCCAAATACTTCAGAGAAACTTTAACTTATTCCTGACCCTGGTCGTGCAGTTGACATGAGCCACCTGTTTCTAGCATTCACTCTTGTGTGGCTATGTAAATTCACTGTGTCAATAGTTGGCATCCTGAATTAATTTGTATAAAGTGTCTGGGGGGATACTGATTTCATATTGGAAACAAAGTTAGGTGGAAGACTTGGAACTGCCTTTTTAGAGTTCCGTAACTCAGCATATTATTATTCTCACTTCTACCATACTCTAGAGGAATCAGTCTGATGACTTCATGAGGCTACATATTGTAAAAAATGTTAGCACTGCTAAATCAACCAGGTTCTGGCAATTTATTCCTTGTAAGCAAATCCGTGCATTAACTCTTTCCTATCGCTGATTGGATTAGAGTTGCACATAATCCAGTTTGTGAAATGCTGCACATGCATATACAAGTAGTTAGAAAGAAAAATGTGCCAAACTAGATGTTGTCCTGAGGAAAGAAGGTTGCGTAAAATGTCAAAGTAATATAAAAATGGCTGGTCCATTGGCATAATCCAGAGCTTTCAGAATTTTTCTGGTCTCACCTTGTTCCCAGTGATTTTTGTCTTCTGAAGGAAAAATTAATTTTCCAGTGAGTTAAGCGTTCACGCTCTGATGTTAGGTAGCATGGGTTCATATATCCATCACTTAAAAGCTCTATTATCTTAATCAATTTATTTGTCTTCTCTAAGTCTCCATTTCTTCCTTTGTAAAAGGAGGCTCTGATAACAGAACTGGCTTTGTAGAATTGCTGTGAGTCTTAAATGTGGGACCCATGTTATTTATTTAGCACAATGACTGACACAAAGAAAGAACCAATGCGTAATAGTGGCCATCTTTCATATTATTCTTACCATCACCATTTGTTAGGACAGATGCAAAGTGATGGTATCATTCAAACATTTTGTGGAGGAGTTAAATGGGCATGTGCTGTTTTGTTTTGGTTTTTCCTGGGTTGCTTTTAAAAACAATAGGGCTAAGCCGCAGGTTACATAAAAACTGACTAATGTCATTCATGATGACCGTGAGTTTGAAGGGAACGTGACAGTCAGGAAAAGGTGAATTTTAGTACTTATTTCCACGTAAGTTTTTCACTTGCCTTGAACAAGTTATTTAACCTTTATTCTGCTTCATCTATTTTTAAAATGAAGAAATATTTAACCACATGTAGCAGTGATATAATATGTTATTTCGAAAGTGAAAATTAGCTCTTTTGTAAATACAGTTATTATTAAATAATAGTCTGCCTGTCTGGCGATACTTAGCTTTCTTATCTCTGGGAAGAAGTTATGAGGTTACTTTTTTGGGAGGGTCGAGCGGTGTGATGGTGTTATCTTTAGTCCTCTTAACACTAAAACATGGAACATCTGCCCGCATTTTTAGCCCTGCATCAATTGCAGCCATGTTTGTAATCTTTGTTTTCATCCTAGTAAAGCTCAGGAAGGGCAGTGGAATCCACTGATAAAAAGATTTTCCCGGGAGGACGAGTCAGCCTTCAAAAAGAAAATCAACAATATGAAATGGGGAAAATGTTTAATCATGGAAAGCAATAATTACATTACAAATATTAGCACAGCTGATAAGAAGCAGAGAACTAAAAGAGAATGAGGGAACTGCTTCATTGTTTATCTTGCTTCATGCCTTCTTTCCTTGTGCTGGAATGAGGGCCTTGTCTGGGGACAGAAGACACTGTGGTGACAGTTAGAGTCTCCTAATAAATCGTGCTTCTTTCTTTTCTTCCAGACCCCATACCTTCATCTTCTGAACTTTAAGCAAGAGAAATGGCTATAATAGAGCATTTCCTTATCTACTTCTATGGTACTGTTATGCAGAGAACTCTGAATGGCACGTTAAAGAGTAGTCTGTTCCGGAACACAATTAACCAAGTGACTTTATCTAGGCCGAAAAATATAGGATTAAAACATGCAAAGCCATTCATCTATGTAAACCATTCCTCAAGGCAGTATTTATCCTACTGTATCTGCTAATTCCTTTCAAGGCTGGAAAACTCTTTTCCTTGACCCTTTTGGGGTGCCTTTATACTATTTTGTTCTCCACTATGATACTAAGATGTTGATTTGTTATTACATGTGTAGTAAGTTGGACTTACCCTCCCCATTTCCACATCTTCCAACGTTCACGTATACAGACATGTCGCACACACACCGTACAACTGTAAGTCATTTAAACCAATAATCTTGTCTAAATAATTTTAGGATTTCCATTTTATGATTTGACAAGTTGAATGGAATGTCCATGCTGTAAGCCACAGACATTTAGGCAAACTTGCATGAAATACCATGCTATTTCTAGCCGGATAAACAGCAAAGCTGCAACCTATCAGATAGTGTTGCTCATTTATACATTAGGAGGTAAGAGAAAAGAACTAGAGCTGAGCAAAAATGTCCCTAAGCATTTCACTTGTGACCTGCCCAAATCCTGCAAACTCGACCTTTATACCAAAATTTTGTTCTCAGTACCTTTACGCAGACTCCCAATTCTCTTTCAAGAGAAGAGCTTTCTTCCTTTCTTCTTTCTACACTTTGTTGAACATTTACTGTAGCCCAAGTGCTAACTTAGGCACTTTACATTTGGCTCATTGAGTGTTGCAGGAACCCTTTGTAATGTGACACTATCCCATTGATGGCGGCTCCTGTACTACTGTGAAGGGAGAGATACAGCGATGTGTGTCTCGTGGTATCCTCTCCATGCTTTATTATAACAGATTGCTCAGTTATTTGCTGCTTCCCCATCAGACTCTGTCTCATTCATTATTGTATCTTTAGCAAATAGCATAGTGCCAGGTAACACAATATTGCCCATATGAATGAAACACTGCTTCTAGGTCATGAGAAGCCTGGGCAGGGTCATCCTAGACAGGGATTCACCCCCTCTGCACTAGCCGACCACACATTCAACATGACCAGTGAGGAAGTAAGAAGGAAACTTCTATTACTCTTTATACATCCATTTTAGTTCAAAAAGTTATATAAATTTCAAATATTTAAAAACATCAGTGTTTATATGGTCCTATAGTTGGATTTCAATAATGACTGCGCACATGTGCATCGGTGTGTATAGATGTTCCCAGTACAATGTTAGGTAGAAAAAACAAACAAACAGGTCTCATAATAGCGTATATGGAACAAATCAATTTGTAAACATATAGATGCATGTTTGTATACCTATGTTCAGGCACATTTTTTATTCTTCATTTATTTTTATTCAATCAGTCTGCTGTTGTTGGCTACTTTGGCTATTTCTAATGTTTCATTATTATGATCCTTAGGATAGGAATAGACCTGCCCAAAGGGTCCTGGTACAATGTCTCTGTGTGCTTGTCTAATTATTTGGTCAAGATAACTGGACCCACGTGGTGTCCACTTCAATGCAGCTATTTGGTGTGAGTTGTCTCTTTGCCTCCAGGAATGGGCTTTTCCTCTGGGAATAGTAGCTGCCACATTATCTAGTGACTGGAGTAATATGAGCTCCTGTGACATGATTAATGAAGCATATCAAAGGTCATATGCTTCTTATTTATCAATGAGTTCGCTGACACCCCTGAGAGACACTTACTTTTCAAAAAGCCTGTTCCTGAGCTGAAATCCTGTGATCAGATGGCAGCAAAGGCTGAGTCTTCTCATATAGAGAGTAAGTGTATCTAATCTGATACACATGACAACAGGGCAAGGGCCTTGTCAACTCAGAGTTCTGTGGGACTGGGTCAAATTAGGGGGGACAAAAGTGCCTTAGGTACAGCAAGGACAGAGAACTGACTCTTACAACTTAGGGAGTCAACCATAGCACTAGAATGGGATTCACGTTTTTAAATAAACTAAATTTCCAAGAATTTTTGAAATAAAAAAGTAGAAGCTTCTTGCTGACATCCTTGCTGGTCATATCTATTGTGTGGTCTCACAAAGATCTTCTTAGCCCTTGGGCAAGCCAATCCTGTCTAGGGCCCTCATAGCAGAACAAGGACAGACTCATCTGTGCTGATAGCAAACGTGTCTTGAGTACCTAATTGTAGCCAGTACCATGTTATTTGCAGAGGTTGAAGCTGTGCCATGAAGGACCAGTAGGAGTTACCATGCAAGTAAGAGGGAAAAAAGCAAAGATGGCGGAGGGAGCTGCATGCACAGGATGCCATGGTGAACCTACCTGGAGCATCTGGAATTGCAAACAGTCTGGCTTTGCTGGAGGTGGGCTGCAAGCTGAGGAGTAATGAGAAATGAGACTGGATAGCATACCAGGAAGGGCAGATGACAGAGGCCCTTACGTCTTCTTGGCTCTTATCACACTATTTGTTCACTTGGTTTTTTGATGAGCACTGAACCAGAACCTTAGTATGAATTCTTTTTCTCATCTGTAAAAATCACTTCAATGGCTTCCCATTGCTTTTAGAGAAGACTAAATCTTTAATACATCCCACAAGGTCTGGGACAATCTGTCTCCTGCCTCTTTAGTCTCCTTCACTAGGCCCGTCTTCTTCCTCCTGAGCCCCACTCTCTGTGCTCCAGCCATATTGACTTCCCTTGAGTTTTGCTAATGGACAATGTTGCTGACTCCTGACAAAGGACCTTTGCACATTCTGTTACGCTATGTGGAACCCTTTTTCCTCCCTGTTACTTTGCCCATTTATTCTCTCTTATCCCTCAGGTCTCAGCTCAATTATTTTTTACTCAAGAAATTCTTCTCCGAGTTCCCTGACTGGATTTAATTTCCCACGTACATGCACTTGTAACACCATGTATTTCTCTTTCACAGTACTGTAAGAGGAGTAATTGTCAGTGATATTTGATATAATTATTTGAGCAGGGTCAGTTTCCTCCTAATAACTAGCATCATCATCAATAACATCATCAAATAAATTGGCCAGCATCTGTCAGGGTGCTTGCCATGTGCCTCACACCATTCTAAGCATTTTATACATGAGGTGTGATCAAAAAATATGGTGAATGCTGCTGCCAAGTGCCATCTCACAGAAAGGCAGGGATCTTCAACGCTGTAAGTGGCACATCAAACCTTAGTAAAAGTGTGAGACAAGTTTCAACTTGTTTGGTGCAGTCAGTTGGGTATGAGCTACGGTTGAGAGAAGGTGTGTTTAAAAGTGTGCTGTAAATCATCCTCCATCATGACAACACTCCATGTCACACATCGCTTCTGGTACAGCAATTTCTGTCAAATAAGAATATTACAGTGTGTCCTCATCCACCTTATTCACTGGATCTGGAATCGTGTGACTTCTGGCTCTTCCCTGAAGTCAAAATGACCATGAAAAGGTAAACGTTTTGAATCGATTCAGGACATTGAGGCAGCCATGAAAGTGCAACTAAAGATACTCAGGAAAGAGGACTTCCAGAACTGCTTCAGAAAGTGGCAAGAACGATGGGATAAGTGTTTGAAGCGAGGGGGAGTATTTTCAGAGGGATGAATGGCAATGTGTCTTTTACTGTAATAATTTTTTTTAATTTAAACATTCACCATATTTTTTATTGCACCATATATATATATGCATATATATTTATATATTGCTAAAATGTATACACATTTTAAGAAAGGAAAATACTGTATTAAAATTGTAACACTCAATATACAGTGATAACAAAAAATGAATACAAGTCTCGTGTGACTTCTGCAATTACAAGAGGTGCTCAAAGTCATTACCATCATCATCCAGACACTTCTGCTTATGGTTAACTACTGCTTGAGCAACACTGACCAAAGTGTCCACTTGTGTATATATTTTTTGTCACTCCTGGTATATATATATATATTTAATTCCCATAACAATCTCCATATATGGATGATAAAACTGAGGTAATAGAAAAGTTAAGTAACTCTCCCAAAGTTGCACAGCTACTAGGTGATAAACTCAAATTTGAACCCAGGCAGACTGGATCCAGAATCTTAACTCATAACCACTATATTTCCACTGACTTCTGAGTTCTAGTCTTAACACATAGTAATTGTTCAATAAATATTTGTTGAAATTATGAATGGGTACATACATTAATTCATGGTAATGCTAAATACATTAATTAATGGAAACTTCATATATGCCCAACTCTTAACTGGGGGCGATTGGCCATGACACCGAAGAACCATAATAGACAACCTCATTGGCACGAATATATTCTAGAGAAGATTCAGAAAAGAGAAAGCCTGCAGTACTTTACATGATCTGTGATGAAAACCTTCTAAGAGGTTAACCAAAAAGAAAATTCTGTGGTTTATGTGTCCATTGCTGTGACTTTTCCCAGTATTGACTTTTGGGTTTGTTCAATGTCTGTAATCCCTTGGGCTGATGTTTATAATCTTGAATGATTATGCTCTATTTGCTAAGGGTTTCCTATAAATGAAGCATTCCTTGAAAACTTTGAAATAGGGAGAGCAGGTCAATGATAATGTCATCCAGGTCTCTCCAGTCTGTGGTGATCTTGCTTACCCCAAAGCAAATTACTTTCCGTTCTCATCTCTGTACAATAAGTACTTAACAGCTTTGTGTTTTCATGCATTGAGATTTCCCCATGAGTCTGAAAAGACTTCTAGATAAAAAGGGGTAGAACAATGATTGAAACTAGTTCTAGGACCTTAGACATTGGATTGTTATCAGAAACCCACAGTCAGACCATTGAACTCCCTTTGCATTATCAGACTTTAGTAAAGCATATTCAGTCACCTAATGGAATTGCCTTCACAAACCCTTTGCTGGGAGATCAGGTGGGAAAAAAAATCTGTCCAAATTGTTATCATTTCTTTGTAAATAATAATGTTCATGTAATTTCTACATATGTGTTGTGCCATTATCAATGGCATTCAAGCAGTGCTAACTAGATGACTGATGTTTCAATTTTACTTGGTAGTCTATGCTCTGAATTTGTTACAGAAAATATTAGGAAAAATATGTAAGGGAAGCATTTGGTGTTGTGGGAAGAATGGTTTGTGACTCATATTGGCGGGGGGGGCGGGAAGTGAAATATAATATATATATATATATATATATATATATATATATATATATATATATATATATGGAATTATAGTTTGATTTTTCCAACATTGAAATTGTTGAGTTCTGTGGTGACTTAGATACTTGATTACTACTGGATTTACTGCTAAAAAAGGAATATAGTATAAAAAGCAAGGCAGTGTTGGGCTATGGTGGTAATACAGTGTATAATTCTGTGATTGTCTATGTCACAACCAATGCAGATTTACAGTTAGCTGGCTTTTGTATAGGATTGTGCATTGTACTACTTTGTATTAAATATCACTAGAGGATATTTAATATTTAAATATTTAATAATATTTAAATAGTTAATATTAAAATATCCTCTAGTGATATTTAATACATAAAACAATGAAATTGTTTATGTATTTTGGTACTCATGCTAGAGTTGAGTGTTCTAATTGATGGAAGAAGGGGGAAATTCTGACCTAGAAACAACTCTAGGCATTTGGACAGCCTCCATAAACATATCAAGCCTAGTAATAATTATTCATAGTCTTCTAATTTCAAGTTAGGGATATAGGATGTGGATTTAGGGGTGATTCTCAGTGTCAGAAAAAGATGGGATTATTCATAGGGAAAGCTGTAAGATGGATGAGACTAAATTCAAGTTTCTTCCTAGAGAATAAGGTTACCATGAATTCAACAAAAATTTAGACAGATGCTGTAGAGGACTGGGCTGTAAGTGAGATAAACCAGAATCAGAATCCCTTAGGAACTGAATGAGTGGGCCAAGTTCACATGTCAGCTGGACTTCAGAGCTAGAGTTTCAAATGTCCACCTTAGCACCCCAGGTTGGAGTGGGAGAGATGACAGGGGGCAGGGAGGAAGGGGTAAATTAAGGGGCAGTTGGGCACCCACAGACCAAGTAGACATTCTGTCCAACTCAGAAAAGGGATCTCATGATATGAACCTCAGTAGAAAGACTAAGTTTGGAGGTGGTTCTGTCTGATTTCAAGCACGTTGATTCAGTGTATATGGTAGCCACAGATAGATTGTTTCCAATTTAGAATTACTGCTCAGTAGAGAACAAATTATACACTCCCATCACTTGCTCTAGAACTGTTTGAGTATAGAGCCCAACTAAGCAGGTGCTTTATAAATGGTTAAGGAATGAAGGAATGAGTGACGGAATGAATGGAAGTGGATGAATCAATGATCAAAACATTGGGACAGATGGGGTGTGACTGTTGCAAACAAGAGCTGGCATCCTTAAGGGACGAGCTCAAAATGTCACATTTTCATTACAACTTTCAGAGTTAATTACTCCTCTTCTCTGTTCCTATGGTGATCATTTATTCTGCTTTCATCGTGTTTATCAGTCATATTATAATTGCATTTGATGAATCACTCTGCATCCTACACTATGAAATGGTTGACCATTGGTGTGGTTGATTTGTACCTACAGTACTGCACAAAGTATCTGGCACAGATTGGATACTCAGTAAATATTTACCGAACTGAGGCTGTAAAGTTTCTAATGTACCAGTGTGGTTTGTGACCCATGCTTCTTCATTCATTTAAATAAGACCACGAGGTTTTGTGATCATGTGACAGTCACATTGCCAAATCAGAGCAGTAACCTTTTCAATATCAGCATTTCTTCATCCAACCCTTTGGGTTCTGTGTGGGCATGGTCATCTCTGCCTGTACCTCCCAGAAATCATATATTGCAGGAGATTGTCCATTCGTGCTGTTCTAGATTGCCCCATAATTCATGCACTCCTCTGATGAACGGAAATGAGCTCTCTATATAGAGTTATGCATTATTAAGGGATGTTGTGCATTGACACAGGTGCTAAGACTCCTGAGAAAACTCTGGTCAGAGGCTAAGAGGGACAGAGCAGAAAATTGTGAAAGGCAAGAAGGGAGTTCCTCTCTTCTTTCCAATGTACTGGGGAGCCCGGGAGTGGCATCATTTTGTACTCCAGTAGTGACATTTTAATTTATAAGCTAAGAATGTACTGATCGCCAACTGCAAAAATTGATTGGGTTGTTCATCTGATTCAACTCATGTCAGAGTTTGAAAGTAATTATGATAGTGGAGCTGATAGGCAGGCAATTACATTTTTGTTCTCTCGCTCTCCAGCTCCTTCCCTCTCTCTTTCCCTCCCCACCCTTCCAGCCCCCAAGGTTGTTTTTGTCCGGAAGGCAATGTAAGCAGAAGACAAGAGAGTAATCTTTGGAGAAGTTGTATATGGACTCCTGCAGCATGGGCTGTAATGAATAGCATGTTGTCTTGGCTAGTCCTTTATCTGAATCTAATTTTTGTTAGCCTCTTACGGAAACTAACCAGATGAAAGATACAGACCTTCTTTCTCCTTCGTGAAAGTATGGGATAGAAAAACCACATGCACGACAAGGCAGCTACTGCTCCTGACTGGCATTTGAGTTGTCTTTACCATGTCTACAGATACAGAGTGTTTTTTTTTTAAAAAACGTTTCCTCCAAATCATAACGCAGGAGCCTGGGGGTAGAGAGATTTAGGCAGGATTGAAATGCAGGTCTGTGTCGGGGAACAGATTTCATGGGAGATTGAAAATACCCTTGTAACATTAGTATAAGAAATAGAACATAGTACTGGAATGAAGAAAGAAGATTTTTTGCTGGAAGCAATACCTGGCATGTAAACCTGAAATAATTTAGAAGATGGAGTTGAAGAATATATCACAGGTAAAAATCACTTTGTAGATGGATGAAGAGATTGATGGAAGGACATGGATTTCTTGATTTGTATGTATTTTGAAGGGTATTTATTTAAAAATCCAATGTTTTCGACTCAGCAGAATGGCTTTTCTGGTCCAAAGCTAGTGAAATCATAATTTGGGGCATGGAGTCACTCCTGAATTAGTCCAGGAAATATTAGGATATCTAAATTATTTGAATTTTTTTTCCTTGTCAACATGAGAAAAACTTTAAAAGATTTCATACCAAGATTGGTGGTATGCAGAATCACATTTCTCCTCCCTGGGAATTTGGGACTGTGACTACTTCAAGGTTTAAAAAAAAAAAGAGGAGAGAGAGTGAGAGAGAGAGAGACTTTCTCTCAAACACTATCCTATCCCAGGTCCAGGCTTTTCTCTGCACTCTCTAACTTTTCTGTAAAGCTCCTTTCCACTGCCTGGCCCACTGCAATTTGGCCCATACCCCCTTTGAATGAGTGAGTGTCTTACATGTAGAAATGTGTCAGATTAAGGTTGACTGGGTGGCTGTAAGGCTGATGGTGTGGAACATGCTGTTGGCTTTATTATCCTGCAGAAGAATGTGAGGGAATGAACTCGGTATACCCAGAAAATGTTTCAACTGCACTTTATATTATTTACATGAAATAATGGAGAGGAATTTTGCTTTGTTATTTGTAGACTACCTATAAAGGCCCTTTCCAAAAAACGGGTGTGGGGAGAGGCCCAACATGTAGATGTATAGATTCTCAGGTCTATACAGAGTCTATACATATTCTTAGGTTGTCTCATTCAAAATACAAATCCAAACATGTATACATTTTTATTTTGTGATATTACTTGATATCTGAGCCTCATAAGAATCACGACAATCTCTTAGATTTGCTTAGGGTTTAAAGCCCGTTATACACATTTTTTGACCTTCCAACACTGCCTCTGACCACAGCTTAGTGTTTCAGTGAAGGATTTTAGAATCTGACAGAACTAGGTCAGAATTGTAGCTTTGCAACTTACTACCTGTGTGTTCTCGAGCTCTCTGTACCTCAGTTTCCTCTTCTGCAAAATATAAATGGTAAAACTTGCTTTTGGGAGAAAGCATAAACTACTTAGCACAGTACTTGGCACACACAAGTGCTTAATCAATAGAATGCAATTGTTATTGATTTGTTACTGAAGTTGCTTTAAATAAATTCACCCTGCAACATTTTTTTTCTACACAGAGACTTGAGCTTGTCTCTGGATCTTTGTAACTATCAGATTTCCTTCTGTTTGGACTATGGGGCTTTTGTTAAAAACCACATAATCTCTGCAGCCACATCCTCCACCGTCATGTCATAGCAGGTGACTAAAAATCTTCTTCCTATGGATGCAGAGACCTTCTTTGGCCTGTATCACCAGCTTTCTAGGTACTCTCTCTGCCTCCTATCCCATCAACTCTGACCGTAGATTTTCAGGCAACCTTCCCAGTTATACTCACCCAGCAATCCTACAGCAATCTGTCTCATCCTGAGCTGCTGCTCTAAAATAGACTAGAGTATTTCTTACGTCTTAACAAGGCAATGCAAAGCACAAAATGAATTCCTTGGCCTGTATAATTTAAATATTCTACCTCTTTATAACATCTTCATAAAGGGGTCCGTGATTCTATACTTCTATAGACTTCCAAAGAACAAAAATATATACGAATGTCTCCACAGGTACCTCTGGCCTTTGAAGGAAAACCAAACAATTCACAAACACTTTTTGAGGAAGTAATTATTTGTTATGTCCCTGCTATCCATTTTGAGATAGCGACTCAACTTCTGTACCTCTCATTTATACACTGCCTTCAAATCTATCTGGATTTGTTACTTAATAATTATCAAATGTTGACTATGTACTGAGCTGGGTCCAATACAGTCTCAGTTTGGAATACTCAAGACATGTAAATATCCTGATCAACAGAAAACCCCTTGTTAAAATGTTGCTGGTGGAAATATTTCTAGTGTAGATCATTAATCTTTTCTATCTTAGAAAATCCTAATTAAGGTCACGTGACTTCAATTCAGGATCTTGGATGCCAAGAAGTCATTTCAGTGCCCTAAAATGTGAAAATGTAGTAAATTGAGCTGCTGCATGTGTATCATTTACCATCTCAAAAAAACCCTGTGGGGAATTCAATCTTTCACCAAATTGTTGACATTATCTTGACTTTTGTGTAAGATGCATCTCTCTCTTTAAATTCAAGCACATTGAAACTTCTAGTTCAGAAAGCAAATTTGTTTTTTAAAACAATAATTGGTGAAGCCCTTGAAACAGTCAAGGTCTGCTTCAGCTTTGTAAATTGACCCCATTGCTTTAAAGGTCAGTATAGTTTTATCTTACTGGATGCTAAAGAGTTATTTCTCCTGATTCTTGATATTCAGTTTTCCTGCTTACCCATTTATTTATTTAATTCCTGATCACTAACCAAACTATGTACCATAGGTTGGTTAATGCAATTCAAATGGCTGGCCTGTGACTAAGGAAAGAAAAATATATGTTGGGAAGAATAAATATGAAGTAGAGAAGTTAGTGGTGGTGTGATATGGGGAAAACAGTAGGACAAAAATGCTTGGTAATTTATATGATGTGCTGGAGGGTGCAAGGAGCCAAGAAAGGAAGATGGTGAGCTGACGTCTGTTACCATGCGACAGCATCTGACTTCAGCATTCAATCCTTTGTTCATACGCCATGGAAGTATATAGGCAAGAAGAATGTATAACACACCGTCAGTTCTTCTCTGGGCCCCCAGTCCCAGCACTCTGATTTCCTGCTTCATCACAGCATTCTAAGTGTACTAGAAAGAGCTACATTTCACTTGGCCCAGGTCTCTTTTTCAGTCTGGAGCAAGGAACTATGAAGTTAAGTAAGGACTGACACCCATTGGCATTTTGTGTGCCTCAGCATACAAGTTGAACTCACTGCTATGGAACCAGCTGTCTACCCAAATCTAATAACCAGCCCCTAACCACTACCACCAAAGCTAACCTTCAAGTGTTTATATTGCTGATAGCAATAGTCCAAGATCATTCTTGTTGTCTTACTGGGACTACTTATCAAAACGTATTTACTTGTATATTCCATGGATGCAAAGGTGATGGAGAAAAGGTTTCTGTGTTTTACAGAGTTTCATTCTATGCTGCCTCACATGCTTTGAAGTAGTGCGATTGCTATTTTACCTGCCTCGTTGCAGGGAAAGCGTCTTGCAAAATGTACTCCCTGCATAAGAACAAACCTGCCTCATTCATAACCACTAGTAGCTAACAAACTTTGGACTCCTTGCACAACTTGAAAACTCCCCTGTCCCTTGAAAGCATCATGTACTGTGCTATAAGTATTGTGTTTTGATTTCCTAAAAGGACATATGTTAAACAAGTGGTCAGTTAAAGAGAAAGCTCAAGGAAGCTTTAATCACAAATGTAGAATGCATTAAGTGCCCCTCTCTCTTCTCTGTGGTAGCCATGGGCCAGATCCATGTCCACAGACTATAAGTCTGTTACTTTTCCCCATAGTGTCATGATGCAAAAATAGTGGAGGAACCACAAGACCTGGGTTTGGTCCCATCTGTGTCACAACTAAGAGTATGACCTCTGACTAGCTATGATAGGACTTTGCATCATATATAAAAAGTATTCTGGGAATGAAATCCCTCTACAAGTGAAAAGTATAATTATTATAATCCCCTGAAGATTCTTAGAACACTGTCGCCCATTTAATGGGGCTAGTGTGTGGAGTGCCATGATGAGTGATACTGATTTTGTCCATTCCAACATGCACTGAAATATTTGGGGGCATTCAAACATTAATGACAGATTTGGTACATGATAGTGATTTTATCATCTCTTGCAGTATAGCTCTAAAATCTTAATCAATAATGATTGGAAACCTTTAGCCAACAGTATTAGTTTCCAAAGTATTGCCTAGGAGTGCTAAAGAGCTGACTATCAGATATAACTTATAAGAGCTTGCAACATATAGAGGAGAAAGAGATTGATTCCACTTAAACTTGGAGGGTAAAGCCCATAGGATGTAATTGTCTGAATTTGGATTTTTTCTTTGATTTATTCTCTCAAACAGTATGACTGTACTAGGGGGTCTACCGTGACCCAGAGAGATAGGATTGTGGCCCCACATACAGCACAGCACTGAGATTCAGCAGTTCTTCTTGAGTGTCCTCTTTAAGTCTCTGTGTGGTGTCTGGTGTTCACTCTCTCACAGACTGGGGCAAATGAGGGAATTTAACTTCTCCAACAAGGTCCCTCTGCTGAGAATTGAAACAAGGGGACGCATTGCCACTTGCCTATCTTTCAGAAAAATGACTGCTGTGATAGCATAAATGTCCCACAAGCTTTGGCTTGATGGAAGTGTGTTTTTAATGATATGATTTGGGTACCCAGCCCTCTGCGGATAGCTTGGCATATGTCTTGTTTTATTTAAACAGCACTGACTGATAAAGTGAATGTTAATTGGCAGTTAGTGACTAGCCTGCTGGTCTCTGTTACCCAGCCTTGCAGCTAACAGATCATTAACTAGGAGGAAATATCTGACCCAGAAGGTCATTACTGTTATTAAGTGTGGAAAGAAATTAAAATGCTCCAAATTGCATTTTTTTATGAATCAGAAGAGAATTTTAAGAAAATGAAGGAAGAAAGAAAAAAAGATTACTCGGTTATGATGGATTATATGTCTGTTTACAGTCCCTCTGTCCTGTCTCTTGAAGACCAAATGGTAATGTTTATGGGTCTAGGACTATATTCCCCTAATCTCATCCTTTATTTTCTAGAAACTCACTATTTTGACATGCACTAAAAAGAAGACATTTCAAAACATTTTTCAAACCCATCCAGAGAATGCAATTCCTAAAATTTTCAAAGGAAATCAGTTTGTCTGCCTGCCATGCAGTTTCTTAAGCAGGCTTGGAGTAATGTTTTTAAACAATGAAAATGTGATTAAAAGTAAGTTATCGCATATGTCATGTTAGGTAAAATTATAATAGTATCACACATGTCTGTAGAATTTCCTTTCGCAGAGTGGTTTGTGTTTTATGGAATTTTGCTGATTAAGTCTTGCACTCACTTTGTGAGGAAAGTATGAATCCTTACTCCTCTTTTTGATTCATTCTATGACCTTTGAGATTTTGCCTCTTCAGTAATCTCATGGCCCTTATAACGCAAAAAGAAAATAAAAATGATCTGACGGTTGCTGTGAGTCTTGGCAATTAAAACTTCACATGGAAGTTGTCTCCTGGGAGAAAATATCACTCTCCCTTTTAATAAAAGGATACAATTAAACCCTCCCTAAAACCTCTCTCCTTCAAATGTGTTGCTGTCTTATGCAAAAGGTGGAAATGGAATCTTGTTCTGCGGAGAAACCGAAGCGCCAAAAGCATCTCTCCCCCTAAAATGGTTATGAATTTAAATATTTCAACCATGGCCCTCACTGACTCTAAAAATAAAAACATGGATGGCCTAGTGTGTTTGTGCTTTTTCCCCTGCTGTTTTAGACCTGGGTTCAGTTCTATGCCTTTAGCATTATTGCCTTTGCTTTTCTTTCTTTGGTGAATGATGCTGGAAGTTTGGAGACACCATGTTTTAACTGTGGGGCTTGGGATGCACAGACTAGAGAAAGCAATTGAGTTGTGTGGAAATCTCTTTTAATTAGGTTCAATAGGTACTGGGTTTATTTTTGCACATCTTTTCTTTTTTTTTTTTTCCTTCCAAAGATTGCGACTTGACTTTAGAAGGTTTTTTCAGCCACTTTAAAAAGAAATGTATCCCTGTATCAAATAGGACTGGAGGACACGTGCTGCAATGTTTGAAGGCAGGATTATCTGATCTCCCAAGATCCAGAATATTTCTTCTCTAGCTGTATTTGTAGGTACTTTTTGTTGTGTTGCTTTTTTTTTTTTAAAACAGGTAAAGCTCAAACGAACACAGCATGATCCAGATGGTGTTTAAAGCCGTCCAAGTTTCTTTTATGTAACTTTCTCTTCATAAAGTGTGTTCCAGCTGGGAGTCTTTTGGGCTGTTAAAACTGACTTTGTCCCTTTTATGTTTTTATTATTCTTACACACACACTCTCACATATACATACAGACACACAGACAGGCATGGACATGGCCACTCATCATGTATGGCATTTAATCACTTCTGACAGGGCTGCAAGTAACAGTGGGGCTTCATTAACTGTCTCTCAGACTAAACATTTTATTCAGCAGGGAGACAAAAAAACTCTGCAGGATGAATTTCAAAACAGCGAGTAGACTTCTTACCCGTAGATGGGCATCCTCTGTAAGGCTTCCACCTTCTCATAAAGGCCTTACTTAAAGAGGTGCAAACAGGCATTCCACTCATTCATCTCTGAAGTGCACACAGGCATGTCTTCATTCAGCTGTGTCCCCAGCAGTGAAAATTAGCTTGGAGTAGCAGTTTTTTTTAAATGCCTGCAACATGCATTCCTTCTGGGATTAAACATGCAACATGTGTAGTCATTTGTGTAAAAAGATCGCTTTGCACCATTGGTGTATATTTGACCTGGTGTGTTTGTCAGCTAACAGAGGTGGGTTTTCCTGGTGCCGTCAATACCTCTTCTGTCTGTCTCCCTCTTTCTCCTTGTATCTCTCATTCTCCCTTTCTCTGTCTCTTTCTGTATCTCTGCGTCTATCTCTTTCTCTTTCAATCTCTCTCTCTCTCTCTCTCTCTCTCCCCCCCCACCCCCCGTCCTCTTTCCCTCTCACCCTCCCTCCTTCTCTCTTCCTCCCTCTGCCTCGCTCTGTAGATGTGAACATATATATTCGTTCCTCTCCCCAACTTCTCCTTATTTACTCTATGCTCAAGCCAAACAAATTAGTCTCTCACTCCCACCCCCTCCTTTTTACTTTCCTGCTTCCATGCATTCATTTGTGCCATTCACCTGGACAATCTGTATGACCTCTGCCTATTATTATCCTATTATCCTGTCAAAGCCAAACCCAGAGACCATGATCTCCATGCATTCCTCTCTGGCATTTCAATCAGAAGTCATTGCTCATCCCTCAGAGCCACCCCCTCTTTTTTCTATTTACTGTTATTTAAGGACATTTATCGCAGACACTTACCTACTTAATCATAAGCTTCTTGCGGATTGGAATCACGTCAGATGCCGTTTTGTTTTCTTCAAAGCATTAGCTCCAAAAAGACTGTTGAATAAGTGAATGATGAGACAGGCTCCTTGACACAGCTGGGGATACCCCTGGAAACCACGGAACAGAAGTTTTCTCAGTGCACAGGGATTTGTTCCTAGACAAAGTGAATGTATCACCTTGGTATCCTTAGCCTCATCTGCTAAACAATCTGTTAAAATTATTGAAACACTTTGATACCAGTTGGTACGTAGCCAGTGCCGCAAGACCCCAAGTGTCTTCTACTTTCAGGCCACCCGAGTCCCTCCCAGCAGGATTCTTCTCTGTCTGGACCATAAAGCAGATTGACGTCTGGGACAGCAGAAGCTTCTGGGACCCAGGCCCTGCCCTGTGGCCACTGTCTGATTCATCAGTTCTCCTGCTGCACTGATTGCTAAATACTGACTGTTAAATGTTATATTATCCCTGCCAATACCATTCTTATAGCCAGAGTGACACCCACAGAGGACAGTTAAAGCCAAACACACTTTAGTGGGTACATCGGCCCTTCATTTCAGCAGAGAAGAACTAGTACTCTGAATAAGTACTGGGGATTCTTGAGCATTTTCACAATTTGGTTGCAAAAGTTAATGAAAGCGGGGCCCACGCTTAAAATACAGATATAGCTATAGATATATCCTATGGTGTAAATAAAGTGATACATTTTTTTTCATAGAGGAGTTACTAGGGAATTCAATATCATTTTGACCTCTGTGTGCTGAGCAATTGGAAGCATATTAAAAACTATTTAAAATACAAGCATCCATTGCCTTTGCCTGTAAGATATTACTTATATGAGAAATTAAGAGTCCAGTCCAATGTGTTCCTGAGTATACAGCCTATGAAGGTATTTAAAACCTAAAGTATTTTTAGTCTGCATTTAAAGATGTTTAGAGACGAGGACCATTTAAACGCTCTCCCCCTGCAAGCATCGAAAGCAAGAAGAGCAAAGGATGATAAACTGTGTTAACTGCACAATGTTCAAGTAAGATTTATCTAAGAAAGAACAGTCTAGTGCATTAATGTGAATATTCAAAGATAGATGTTTATCTTAATGGACTCTGAGGTACTTACAAACAGCATAATTGCTACAGTCATTTTACAGGGCATTTATTCAGAGCCATTACACTTACTCTTTCTTTTATATAAAGAATTCTACTTAAAGGTTTAAGTGAGACAGGACTAGTGTGGCCAGAGAACCACAGGTAGGCGTGTTTCCTGATCTCTGTTCTGCCAGGTGTATTGGCAAGAAGCAAAACCCAAATGTCTTTATTGGCACTTAGTGGGCTTTTTTGCAAAAGGTGGTCTATTAAAATGTTAAATTGCCCCAATTTCCAGAATGCTACATGATATTTGACTTACTTTAAACCTATAATTCTGCAAATAAGTAATTGACTCCCCAGTACATGCTTGTAGAATTTCAAAATAAGTCACATACGGGCTGTCTGGACCAATGAGACATTTTGTATTTTTGTCTGGACCAATGAGACATTTTGTATTTTTGTCTGGACCAATGAGACATTTTGTATTTTTGTCTGGACCAATGAGACGTTTTGTATTTCTGTCTGGACCAATGAGACATTTTGTATTTTTGTCTGGACCAATGAGACGTTTTGTATGTTGAAAGCAAATATGTTCTTCCAAACTAACCCTCTTTCTTGACAAACAGTTGATAAAAGTATTCCTTCCAGACACCTCCAAAGGTGAGAATTAATAATAATCCAACAAAAATGGGAAGTAATTCCCTCTCTATCCCCTATCATTCCACTCTTGAAACATGACTCTTGGCTTGCCCAATTCTATTTAAAATCAGTAGACATTTCGAGAGCACCTGCTATCCATTTAAATACATATTATGCAACCAAGCTCTGGTCCAACACTCTCGTAGTCTTGTGGGTGATTTCAAACCAATAATAAATAATGTCATAATATTAACAACACATCACAGAATAATAACATCTCTGAGTCATGATATTCATTTCAATCCACATAACAATCACATGAGGTGGAAGTCACTGTCTCTGATTTACAGAAGAGGAAAATTGAGTGTAGCATGCTTGTGGTCACACTGGACACCCCGGGACAGAGCCCTGCTTTCTGACCCCAAACCCAATAATATTTCCTTGATAGTATAGTTGGCTCTTGACGAGACCCCTTCCTTCCTTCAAGTTGCAATCAAGTAGACGGGAGATATAAGTCAGATATATATTATGTCAGAATATAATAAGTACGTTAAGTGAGATTTGCAGAAAGTACTGAGTTGGCATGCTAGAGTATTTTATTTTCCAGCCATAGAGATCAGGAAAAAGCTGCATGAAAAGTGTATTTCGGTTGGGCCCTAAAGAAGAATCTGTAGAATTTTCCCAGGTATAAATGCACTTACAAAATCAAGTGCAAACAGTGCTGGGAAAGGAGCAGTATAAGCCAGAACACTGTCGGGAAATTATCAGGCTTGTTCAGAGCATGGCAAACATTTATTAAATAGTTGGACTGTAGAGGTGCTTACCAGGGCAAATCACAGGGAGAGATAGTGCTACAAAGTCACATTGGAATTCAGAGGTGCAGGATCTTAAATTAAAAAAATAAAAAAATAAGTCTGGACTTATTTGATAGGCAATGGGATAAATTCAGACCAGCAGCATGGCACATTGAAAGCTTTGTTTTTATTCTAGTGATACTTTCTGGGGCTCCTTTATTGAAGAGAGGTAAGTGGAGGCAGAGAGCTTGGTTATAGAATGTCAGGAAGGCAGTCAGAAATGTCAGGAAGCCGTAGAAAGGAAAAATAGAGCAACATTTTAGAGTGGGCTTCGTGGGCTTGGTGCCTGGAGGTGTGGTTATCAGCAGGGCAGACTGAAAGATGACCCTGAGGGCTTGGGCTTGTTCCTGGTGGGTGATGCCTCAAAAGGCAAAGGCAAGAAGTGCAGCAGGAGAAAGCAGAGATGGTCCATTCAGTAGGGGATGTGTTGATTGCAGATACTTGCAAAATATTCAGTCGAAACTATTTTCCCTTACTACAGTATAAATGTTTCTCCCTACCTACCCCATCCCAAAATGATCTCTCCCGTTCTGAACTCATTTTGGACTTTCATCTGGGCCACAGAATTGGTAGATGAGAGTATCGAAATGACTGGAGAGCTTTCCAAGTCCCACTTGGATATTACTGAACTGCCACTCGGGGAACTGGTAGGCGCCAAAGGCACAGACCACTCGCGCAGTGCCTTGTATCGTCTCTGGCTCTGGTTGCTCTCTATGCACTGCTCTCTCTACAGTATGATTGGTTTCATCTTTTAGTAACAGAGAACTTGACCTGCAGTGACTGAAGAAGGGATACATTTTCTCACTGCACAAGAATTCTGGAGTCCAGAAAGTAGAAAGCTGTTTGCTTGGGCTCATATATATATTTGACAATATCAGAGTTAGCTTCTGAGGTCTTTTCTTGGCCTTTCCTTCTCACTGGTCACCTTGTAGTCACAAGATAGCTGCTGCAGCTCCAAATATCCCATCCAAACCCAGGGCAGAAGAGAAAGCACTTGGACCAGCCAAGTCGTCCTCTTTCATCAGGACTAGAACAAACATTTCCAGAACCTTTAGCAGACTTCCTTATGTATCATTTATCTAGATCAATGCCATATGGCCACCTGTAGTTGCAAAAGATGCTTGGTTAGGCTGGTCGCATTGCCAGCCCTAGCACGGAGGAAGATTAGAATGGATATTGACAATGTCTCTTCACATTTGCCTTTCCTGCTGCACTGGAAAGACTTGGAAGGCAGGGACCATGTTGCCTCAGGCCACACACCCACGTTATGCCATGGCCTTGACTCACCCAGCATTTGGCTGGACACAGGGGAGTCTGGGATAGGATGCATTTGAGGAACCAATACTTTTGCCTAGTACTAAGCACCTTCTTTTGTCTTTGGTTCCTTTAAGTGGCCTTAGGAATGGAGGAGCTTCAGGAGGCATGCTAGAGGGACTCTTTTTCAGCACTTCCCTCCCCCCATCCCCCAAAAAAGCAGGAGACAGACTACATGCTGGGAGGAAATCTAAGCTGCTGTAAAAATAGAATGGGGCTTGAGTGGATTCTTCAGTAATGAATGCATAAAAAGAAGCTTCTTAAATTATGAATGTAGCTTCTCTTGTTTATCGCCCAGTAATTCGGCTTTATTGATTTCTGTTTATTTCCAATCACCTAGAATAAGAAACTGTGTTGCTTAGAGATCTTGATCCCTAAAAGATTGTCATTAAAACTACTCGGCTGTATTTAGTTGTTTGTTTTTTGCTCAAAGTGGTTGAATCAATACAAATACAAACAAAACATTTTTTTTTTTCTTTGTTCCCTAGAAGACTAGGGGAAAAAATACAGAAAAGCTAAGTAAAGATGCTAGGATTAAAAAAAAAAAAAAAAAAAAAAAAAAAGTTTCAGCAAATGACATATTGATTTCTTTCAAAGAGGCAGAGTGTAAATTAAAAATACTCTTCTGACACAGTTTTTAAAGATGCCACCGACTCAGCAGAATTGGTGACTTTCACTTCTAAGAGGGCCAGTTCGGAAGGGCAGCCCACTTTGCCCAAGATCCACCTGGCTCACAGTTCTCACCAGCCAGTCTGCCTCATAGGCAGTGCTAGTAAAGGTCCTTGGTTCTGTATGGTTGGTTCTCACTTTTTGCTTTGCTGTCCACCACACTGTCTCTGTGTATATTTAAGGACACTAAATTTTTCAGAAATTTTTGGGATCACAATTCTTTTTTTGAAGTGATTACATTGAAACTCTCCTCAGAATTGGAAAGAAGTGGGACTAAACACGGGCCGGGACCTTAGTACGGGATAGTCTCTAGAATGTTATGATAACAGTGGTCTAGGCAGATAGAGAGGGAAGTGGGGGTGTGGGCACGGGCATTGGCAGAGCCGTTCCAGTTTAGAAGCTGGGGTGCTCCTTCTCTTAAAGTTCCCTGGAGAGAACAAGGCTAGTTAAGACCCACAGTCCTGAGGCCACAGGAGTGAAACACAAGGGACTCAGTTTCAGGAGCAAAAACTGTTTGTCATAATTTGAGTTTCGGAAAACCATATCAGATCCCTTTGGCTTGTTCAAAAACATTTTGCAGAATTGTTCTCAGGGGCAGCTACATAATTTGTGGGAACCAGTGCAAAATAAAAGTAAGTGGCCCCATGTTCAAAGAGCAGGAAAAATATGATATTAAGAGTATTCAAGTAGCAAGCTTTTTCCTTCCACAGTCTCTCAACTTTTCATAGTGTTTTTGTTTTTGTTTTTGTTTTTGCTTTTTTTAATATGCTATTTAATGCCATGTCAGGTAAAGAAAACCTTACTTTTTAAATTATTAGCGTGGATATTACCATTCATCTTTATATTGTGTAACGCCAGTTTTAAATGCAAGTATAAGAGCATTTAACTCGAATGCAGAATCACCAAAATAACACAACTGGTATTTCACAGCTCATACATGCCAATGTATTTCTTGTTCGTACCAGGAGCGTGGAAATGCTGCACAAAAGTGCTGTTTTTATTTCACTTTTTGATACATGTACCTTCTACGGGCACCCTCTAACTTCAACTTACTGATGAATAAGGGAGTACTGAAAGGGAAGAGATCTCTGAGTTACCCTGTCTTTCTCTTTCTATGTCATTGTTTATAGTGTAAGTGGATGGCTAATACAGAGAAGAAAAGATGTGATGGGTTTCCTTGGTTGTTCATGTTTCTTGGAACACCATCACCTTCTCTGCTTTCTAAGCAACTTCTGGTTCAAAGTAGATGTAACACACTTACCTTTGTGTTCACTTCAGAAGAGGTGGCATGAAACCCTAGAAGAGGGAAATACAAAGGAGGTCAGCTTTGAACTGAGAATTTATCCCTAGTCACTCTTGTCTAGAACAAAATACCAGCCTTCCAGGAAGAGAGATTGCAGATTGCATTCAAATACATCTGTTTGGTTCTTTTTACTGTCATACATGGTGGGTCCATAGAATCCTGTGTTCCTGGGGCATCGGAAATTCTACATGTAGATGTAGTGGTAAGGAACAGGAGTGGACACACACATCGCATGCATTTCATCTGCTTATTCCCATGCTCCATTGAATTTCACTTTTAAAACACAAGTTCAAAAATAAAATGGCTAAGAATTTCAAGATGGTGAGAGCAGAACATTAAACCAGACACAAGACCTTGTGGGCACAGAACCCTGGGTGTCTACATAGGTCTCATGCCTGGGACTATACCTGTTGCATTTCCAATACCCACTTTGTCAGTGAATCAATGTTGTTGCTTATAAGCGAGGGCAGGGACAATGGCTAGCCTTGCTGTCTATCAGAAATAAGAAATACAGTCTTGTCTCTTCCCACCTAGAAGTTCTATTTTGTTTGCTTTTGCAAATTGTTTTGAATCAACATCTAAGATGGGGTTATCTTTTTAAATCTAGTTGTTGCCTGGGAATGAGGAAGTGACGTCTGGAGGCTGAGTTCATCCGGGTTCCTGAATTTCTCATGTAGTACTAACCACCTGGAAACTTTCTCTAACTTGGGACTTATAATGTCAGTCAAAGAGCTTTGTTTGACTCCATCCCCCAATCTTTCCCTGTAGGAGACTGGTGTTGTCTTGGATAAATTCTCAATCCAAAGCCAAATCCTTTTGCACTTTCCCTCTCTTGGGGTTTGAAATTATGTTCAACCGGCCCACGTTTTTCTCTCATCATTCTGACTCAGACTCACTCACAGCAGATCAGCTGTAACTCCCTCGGTGTTTTATTAAATCATGTCAAGTGCACAAACCTTACTTTCACCGCTGCTGTTGCTCTGGCACCTGACTGACTTTTGTAATATTACATTACATGGCTGAGTGGGAGATATTCTTTTCAGGGTAATAAGGAAAAGGCAATCTTGTCTTTTTATCAGTTGTATTTTACCTTCAACTCATTGCATTTGATTGTTCTGGGTAAGTTTCTTGTGTCACATGCTAAGTTCTAAGTGCTCATATGCTCTTCCTTCTTGCTTTCACTCTACAGCATCCTGAGCTTACATTTGTTCCTTCTTTACTAAGCATGCTTATTAAGTTATGCTTAGTGTTTCAAGGTGGCCATTCTCAACTCCTTTATACATCGGCAGACCTGACAGATGTTCACTTCCATTGCACACTCTTTTCAGTAAAAGTGGCCTAGAAACAAAATAAATATTAGGTTATGTTTGTTTCCCAATATTTTGCTGTTCTCCCGCTCCTTTCCTGTTCACCTGGCATGTCTGGATTCATCATGAGACCAAAGACGGAGAACAACTGCTTGTTACTCTGAACTGAATAGCTTACCTTCCATGCTTTCTCATAGTTGCTGACCAAGATCCAGAACTGGCTTTATCCTGCCACTCCTTTTTTCCTCTGATATTTCCGTCTTATTAAGTCTTCTAAGTTGAGATCCTAACCTGTCAGGAAGGGCTGTTTCTCCTGATTTGGATGGTAAGGTTAAACTATAAAATAGAGCGCCAAGAGGAAGACCATCTCACAAAGACATATGAGTCTATTTTCCTTTTTTTTTTTCTTTTTTTAAAAACCCATCTCTTCTTCTCCCTGAAATATTGAGCAAGAAAGAACATGGAGAAATGAATCATATCAATATTTTTAGCCCCCCCCCCAAAAAAAAAAAATCAGTGCTCTCCATAATGAAGACATGTGTTCATAATTTTAACCTCCATTAACTGATACCTACATCACTACTTGTGGGTCACATTAATATTTGGTCTTGGTGACTCACCAAGTGACCATTCACCTTAAAGACTGAGGCTTCATTTTAATACTAATATTGGAATAGAGAGCTCACTTAGAAAGGAAATACAAATTCAAATAAAACTAATTAAGAAAAATAAGAAGTGAGAAAGTCAGGCAAGAAGGTAAGCAAGCAACAAAGAAAAGTAGGTCTTTGGAGCTTCAGCTAAACTTTTGGCATTCCTTTGTATTGGTTAGACCCTAGTTACTCAAAAAAAGGTTTGTGGTGAACACCGGAAGAGTTTACAGAGGGAAACATAGCTCAGCCTTTCTGAATTAGCCTTCCAGGAGAGGACAGCACCAGTAAGAAAAATGGCCGTTAAAGCCAGACCTTCTGTGATCAATAGACGCGGGATCTACGTTTCTAAAGATGGTGTGTGGTTTGGTGGGCGTTTTTTTTGTTTGTTTGTTTTTTTGGTTTCTTTTTTTGTTTGTTTGTTTTCCCCTGCCTCCTAAATAATATGTAATTTCTCCAGGCCAAGAAATAAATGGAAAGGATTTAGAGGGATTTGCTTATCAGTGGAACACCACGTAGCATTACATTCCTCCTGCTTTTAAGAAGGTGCATTGAAGTTCGGTTAATCTTCTGTGGTTCAATACTCCTCTTCCCTCCGTCAGGCTGCCTGAACAACAGATAGTTTAATCCCCTTCTACCCACTCTCTTCTCCCTCCTCCCTCCCCTCTCTCCTGATCCACCCTTCGTTTTTTGTACAGATGGAAGAAAAATCTTAAAAGAGGAAAGCAGGAAGGGAGGGGAAAAAGAAGCCTAACCACCTTTATTTGTATAATCCAAGAAGACCTCAGGGGTAACAATAAAGGACCCCAATCCTTGGCACAAAATTTGGCTAAGCTTAGCCTGTTTTTCATACCGTTAATTAAATCTTGAGTCTGCAAAGGAATTTCCTTAAAGGTTAATTCATTAGCAAAAGTTATTCGAAATCATATCATTCTTTATCCTGTTCCAGTGTATGAAGTGTGGAAAAGAAGAGGAAGAATGTGGAGGCTATTGAGGGTGGGCAGAGTTCAAGGGGAAGCTCATGATACCATTTGCTTGGATTCCTGTATAAACTGATATCTTTAATGGCAGCTGGTAAACATCCATTTTCGTCACAGTGGTTACCACTTATGAACCTCACTTTAAGTTTTTGTAACTCATTGTTTAGTGACTAATCAGTGTTTTCTGGTTTGGCCTGGCTCAAATCCCAGTTGTCTGTAAATCCATGAGGACCAGGACGGGGTCTGTCTAATCCTCAACGCAGTGATTGGCACCTCACAGGCAGTTAACAGATATTCATTGAAGGAAGATTGATTGAATGAGTAAATGCATGCATAAATAAAATCATTTATCGATTTGTTTGGTTTTTAATATTCATTTTTCTTAGAGAGCTGTGTTCCAGTTAACTAATTTGGGTCATGCTGAGCTCAGTACCTTTAGCCCAGGGCAATTCTCTAAAGCCTTCTCATTCCATAGAAATATAGGCAAAGTAAAATAGATACGCAGTCATATCTGACTTGGCAAGTGATTGTCTCCAGGAGATGGAGAGAAGAGACAGAAATACTATCTTGAAAAACCACAATGACATGAACCTCAGAAGATGGTTTTAGAATCCACAGGGTGTTATTCCTATAAAGATACTTAGGCCCGTAGAGGTAGGACTCGGAAAGCAACGTAAGCAGACTAGACCTTTGTCTCTGTGTCTCCATTCTTCACAACCTGCCTTCCCATGTTCCCCTGTCTTTTATATCTGAGGATGAGTTAAAATCATTGGTCTTCATTTTCTCCTAATCGTAGTAGTTGCTTCTTTGGAACTTGACTGAGAATAAAATGAGGTATAGATAATCACATCCATAAACTCTTAACCATGTTTTAAGGTTGTTTTCCGAATTGGGTTAGAATTGGGTGAAATGATGGTGTTTGTTGGGGGAGGGGGAGGTGATCATTTCTAACAAGCTTGTCCAAGTTCCAGGATTTTTCTATCTTTGGTTCAATCTAAAAATAATCCAGTAGTCTCTCTCTCTCTCTCTCTCTCTCTCTCTCTCTCTCGATGGTGGTGGTGGAAGAGGAAGTTGTTAGCACTGATCAAAGATGGGACTATGCAATGGCCAGAATTTAAGGAAGAAAAGCCTAATAAATAAATTGAAATTGAAATAGTCAAACTT
The DNA here is from genome assembly GCF_036562045.2 of Rhinolophus sinicus. Taxonomy (NCBI): domain Eukaryota; kingdom Metazoa; phylum Chordata; class Mammalia; order Chiroptera; family Rhinolophidae; genus Rhinolophus; species Rhinolophus sinicus. The sequence continues at coordinate 19,899,200 of NC_133753.1, read as the reverse complement.
TTCAAAACTCATTAAAGGATACTGACTTACCTAGAGTGAGCGGGTTCTTATTTAATTAAAAGTATCTCATACATCCTTTTGTTTACACACAGAATGAATGCTCATAATGAACCTAGGTGAGACCTCCCTCATATGAAATACTTTAAATGCCAACTCCGTCTCAGAATGGAAGTGTAGAGGGGAAAACAAAAACCCTAAGCATTTGAAGGAATTTAATTCTTTTTAGCATGAAACAGGTGCAGAGATATATGGCTGTTTCTGTGGGACTTCAGAATACTTATGGGCCTTTCTCTTTTCCTTTTTCACTGGAAGAAAGGCGATCATCCCTCTAGAGTGTGTTATTTATAATTTCATAAAGGTGTTCTGTGGTAGAACTTACTGTATCTTGTGCTTAATCTCGGTCAAATCACCATACTTCCAAGGGGCTGGATAGAGAAAAATGATGATCCCTCAACATGATTAGCCTCTTCTCAGTATAAGATAAAGGGCTGAAGGATGGAATTTAAAGTCACAAATAGGCACCTGGGCAGTAAGGAGGGGACATGGTGAAAACATCTTGAGCTGTTCTGATCACAGCAGCAGACATTTTTCTGAATGTCAAGTAATGGATAGCCATGAAGAACGATGTGGAACTATTTGTGTGCTGAGATGGGGCGGAGCCCTTCAGAGTAAATAATTAGAAGCAGGTGATTATAGAAACAATAACTCATTGGAGGAAAATGAGAATCCAGGTTTGTGAAACTAAGGGAATTGGAAGGTAAAGTTGCCTGTAAATTTACTTGGGTGGGTCAAGTTTTGAGCTTTCTTCTGTCCCCGTTTATTTTAAGGTAATGTCAATAAGCATTGGTAAGGGGAAAAAAGTAATATAAATACAATAAACATTCTTTCAGGAAAGGAATAAAGAGGGCCCTTGCCATACAGATATTTTATTGAAGGTTATTATAATATCTATCTTTAGTTTTATGATTCCTAATACAGAGCTAAGTCGTTTCAACATGTGAATTAAAACGATGAACTACGTATTTTAAAATAGGGTAGTGTGAATTATCACTTTTAATATAGGATGTGGTAAATATATAGGAGCGGGAGAATAATTTCCTCCCCTTGAGAAAACAAAGGAAGGTCTTTAATCTGTCCTGTGGAGAAATGGTGCAGTCAGACCCATGTACCTTCTGAAACCATGTGTATTCACTCCCACAGGAAATGCATCAGATGACAATGATGAGCTGTGGGGAGGGGAAGAAGGAGAGAAGTCTGATAGGACAGGATATTAAATTCATGCTCTTTATCCAAGTTTTCAAGAAGAATACGATAATTCGAGTAGCTGCCTAACAGTCATTCTAGTATCGTGTTTCCCCGAAAATAAGACCAGGTCTTATATTAATTTTTGCTCCAAAAGATGCATTAGAGCTTATGTTCAGGGGACGTCATCCTGAAAAATCATGCTAGGGCTTATTTTCTGGTTAGGTCTTATTTTCAGAGAAACACAGTATATTCCTTCACTCCGGTCATCCTGGGCTACTCATAGGTACACAAATAAACTCTGCATTTTCATACCTCTGAGCCTTTGTAAGACTGTTGCTTTCACCTAGAATTCCCTTCTTCTCCTGCCCACAGATCTCAGCTTTCCCCTGCTGCACTATGACCTGTCCTTGAGGACTCATGGCCCATGGTCCCCTCTGCCTGTGGGCAGCTCTGCACCCCTGATTTTTGCTGCCTTAGGCTATGCTCATAATAGCATTCAGTTTACTATGTTGAGTTTGCCTGTTCACTTGGGTGTCTCTTCAGGGACTATGGATTCCCAGAGCAGAGGAACAGTGCTTTATCTGTCAGTTTATCCCTTATGACTGTTACGGTGCTTGGCACATAGATGTTCAATGAATATTTATTAAAGTACTACAGGAGTGAACAAAACACTTTGATGAGATAGTTGCATATCACTAATGGTGAACCTAGTAGCCCAGCCACTATCAAATTACATGGTCTGGGGGTCGTCATACTTATTTTATTCTTCTTTAAATGATTTATAATGTTGGTATTTGACATATGGGAACCATACTATGTAACCACTTTAAGCTTAGCTGTTGGAAATTATGAGAGCTTATGACAAACAGTCATTGTTAGGGCAAAAATGTGAAGATGGCATGGAAGTCACCTTGAGGAACACACTTGAGATAACTATATAATTAGAGGAGTTTCCTAAAGCAATACTGTTACTTGAAGGGGATTGGATGGTGGGCCATTAAATACAGCAGATGTCACTGTAAACGTCTACACCCTTGGTTATTATGAGTACTGAAAGAGATAATATATGTTAACTGCTTAGTACAAAGCCTACATGTAGCAAGTGTTTAATACATGGTAAATGTTATTAGTAGGCATGATTCTAGATAGTTCAGATATCTTTTTCTTCTCAAGAGTACTAACAGCACTTTTTTCCTAAGGAATTAGAAATAATTATGAAAAATGATTGTGATTTGGGGAAAACACACACACACACACACACACACACACATACAGCGTAGGGCTACTACATTTTATTTAAAAACAAAAGGCCATAGTTCTGTTCTACTCATAATAATTGTATCCTGAGTCTGCCGTCTGTCTAAATCTGCAATATTGCACCAGCCGTGGGAACGAATTATCAAAGAAGTGTGCCTTTTCTTCCAAGGTTCAGAGTGAAACCCTGCGTTTACTTATGTTTGAGGAAGGACTCAGACAAGAAAACTAAAAAGCTACTCAAAGAAAGCCTTGGGTTTTCTGAGGGTAATTTTGAATCAAACTGTCATTACTTTAGGATGTGATCCTAAGCACACATCATCCCAAACCTTGTTTAGTAATTGTTGAGTCTGTAGATGGCAGGGACAAAAAATAGTTTTTTTTAAAAAAAGAAGAAAAGAGAAAGGAAGGAAGGAAGGAAGGAAGGAAAGAGAGAGAGAGAGAGAGAGAGAGAGAGAGAGAGAGAAAGAAAGAAAGAAAGACAGAAAGAAAGAAAGAAAGAAAGAAGAAAGAAAGAAAGAAAGAAAGAAAGAAATCTGTAAATACAGTGTTATTAATCCTGAGTCCTTTGCAAATCAAAGCTTGCTGCCCCTGGAAGAACAAGTTTTTCTGAAACTATGCAGTGTTCTGTGGCAGGCATCGCAGTGTTGAAAGCGAGTTTCTCCAGATAAACAAACATTGGTTACAGCTTAGGGCAAGGAGGGGATTGAGATGTTTGTAATTGCTTTGGGAGTTTCATTGGCTGCGGCTGTAAATGGTGGTGATGAGGTTTAAGGGAAAGAAAAGAAGAAGCTGAATTCACATAAGATCCCCAGAATGTCTGGACTCAGAGCCACTGGAAACAGATCATCTTTCAATGATTTTTTAAGCTCTTGGCATCTTCATGAGTAGATTTTTCTTGATCACTCCTCACGGCAGATGAATTGCTGGTACTGTTTGGTCTACTGACTGAGTGAAGGAGTTTTTGCTCATATTTATTGAGCAGGCACCATATGCCAGCAACAGAGCTTCACTTTTAACATTACACTGAAATCACATACCCAGTCAATGACAAGTGTCTGTTTATCCCATTTCACAGATGAAAAACTGGAGGCTCTGAGAGGGGAAGTGACTTGCTCCCCCAGATTACCAGCGGAAAGTGCAGGCGCTGGGGTTCACAGCTGTGCTCTGAGGAGAGTCAGGCTTGCTCTTACCACACTCTGCTAGTCTGCCTCTTATTGGCCTTCTTCCAGTCTAGCCGCCATTTATAGGAGCTACTGGTAAAAAGTGCTTCTGTTGCCAGGAAGGAACATTGTTTTCAACCAAATTCACATGGGAGATCAGCAGACAACAAATCTCTGTGATTTGGGGTACAAGAACAGCACACTGGGGAGAAAGGGAGTGAGAACATGGAAGAGTATGTATATTGGGTCTGCAGTGGGAGTTAGGGGCCCATTTTGGGGACAGAAGTCGAGGAGGTACTAGGAAAGGAGAGTGGGGCTATGGATAGTGTCCCCCAAACCACAGGAGAGAGAACTTGTGTAGAATTAGGAGGTAGGGGAAGCTCAGAGGAACATAGTAAATATCCTTTCAACTTCAGAGTCTAGTACTTTTCTTGAAAAATCACTTTACATCACTACTTTGGCCAATACAAATTAAGGTAAATTTCTTAGAATTAAGTTATGGATTCCACTAATATTATGTCAATGCCTTTTTTGGTTTCTATTAGACTTATGCATTGATTTCATTCATTTGCTCACTGACCTTTTTATTACCTGGACTTCCTCTCTTGAGACGAGTGCACGGGATTTTCATTAACTCACCAGGTTTCCCTCAATTCTAAGGACCAACACTAGTTAAGCAGTATATGGGCGATTCTACAAGGTCCTTATAGTCAAGTCACCAACAAATTAATTTCCAATTGATTATACTTTAGAAGTGTATTCTCAACCTCTTTTTTATTATGAACCTCTCAGGAGGTTTTTAAGACATTTTCCCCCTAATTGAGCTTATCCCATAAAATTTTAATAACATAGATATACTGTATTTCCATTTAAGTACTGTGGACTTTTGGTAGGTCGTAAACCCATGTAATATCTAAGATCTGCTCCCTGCACCCAAACCAATTGTTGCTGCATTGGGGGGGGGTATCCCCCCCCCACAGCTAATGTATGCTTTAGACCTAGTGAACAATGATTGTGGTGCTTCCAAAAATGATGTTTCCTCCTTATAATTACCTTCTGCATGTGTACAGTTAGCATGTATTCCCTTACCACCTCCCTTCCCTAAATAACTGGCAGTGGATCTGCAGAGGACCCCATCAGAGCAAGAAGCTCCAGAGGGCTAGGCTCACCATTTCTCTAACAGGAATGATGGTACGCCAGGATCCAACTGCCAGCATCAGTTGCTGGAAATGAAATGCACACTCCAGTAATGTCTAATTGAAAAAAAAAGACAAAAAGTATGTTTGCAAATTCTTTTCCTATTAACTTTAAGGAGGAGCAGGGGTTGACATATCTCCCTGTCAGATGTAGAATAAAGATCAATAACGTGGTTTAAGGCATCTCTCTGCCACTGTCAGTTAAGTGGAATCAATTACCTAGTGCGGTTTTTCTACTGCTCTTCACTGTGTCTGCTAATTCTAGGCCTAGCGTGTCTATTTCAAAACGGATGTGGTTTGAAAATGCTAAGTGTATGGGTTGTCATGTGTATTCATTTGCTAGGGCTGCCATAACAAAGGACCATGGACTGGGTGGCTTAAACAATGGAAATCTACTTTCCCATAGTTCTGGAATTTAGAAGTCCAAGGTTAAGGTGTCAGCTGACTTGGTTTCTTCTGAGGCCTCTCTCTGTGGCTTTTCGATGGCTCTCTGCTCCCTGTGCCTCACAGGCCGTCCCTCTCAGGGTCCTGATCTCCTCTTTTTATAAGGACGCTAGTCATATTGGATCAGGCTTACCCTCATGACATCATTTTAACTTCATAATCTCTTTAACAACCCTTTCTACCAAATATCAGTCGCATTCTGAGGTGTGAGAGTTAGAACGTCCATATACGATTTTTTTTTTTGGGGGGGACATAAATCAGTCCATAACATCATGTAAGAAAGAGTATACAGAAGCCTATGGGGACCACAAGTGCAGACTTTGACTAAAATGTGTTTGTTCACATCCCCACTATGTTTCTTACTAGCTGTGTGTCCTTCAGCAACTCACTTAACCTCTCTGATCTTCAGTTCTCTTTAAAAGTATAATATCCCTATCCCAAAGGACTGCTATATGAATTATTTCTAATTAATTAATAATAGCTATAACTCATATATATATATATATATATATATATATATATATATATATATATGTCTAGCACAGCATCTGGCTTGTAATTGCTTTTCCTTTTGAATATGGATTCAGACTTCAATGCACGGGGAACTAGACCAGTAAACCAGTATATACTCTATATATTGAGTACCCTTACGCACATAGTAGGACAAAAGTTTGTTTTTCATATAAGATGTGTATTAATTAATTAAGTAACGAATTGAACCATATTTGTTGTGCATGCAGTACGTACCGGGCACAGAAAGTGGTCTTCTCATCTATCATGTAGCAAGGGACCTTCTTACTGCCCACACCCACGGCCCCCTATATTTCTTGCAGCAGATTCTCTGGCATTGGGGAGTTTCTGTAGGATTCAACAGAAATAAAAGTTGTCTCAAGTTGAATTACTACTACTGCAGTTGAAAATGTTTCTGCTCACCAGAAATAACCTTACCTGTGTCCAGAGACTGTCGTGTGGTACCTCTCTGCTGGTCCACATTACTAATTCAGCTAATTGCAGCAATTACATGAAGAAATCACTGCTAGCGAGAGAAGCCATTATGCTAGTCCTGAACAGACTGGCTTCTACAACGTTCATTAATTATGCCGGCCTATAGACTCACAGCCACCAAAACATGCACTTGAGAGCACACACCATATGCCTTTGAAACCCTCCCAAAGCTGCAGTGCATTTCTTTGCTGGCTTGCACTCTTTGTATTGCCCACCATTTGCAGTGGCCCTTTTCCTGCCCTTAAAATGGAAATTAGAGTCAGGATAGAGGCAGGCTGTACACTGTGATGGAATGGGATAGGCTTGAGCCTCGTAGAACCACTTTGGGTCCCTCAGCTTCACATAAGAGCTACACAGATTGTCTGGACTCAGAGCCACCCACAGCTACACAGGAGTTAAAAATTCTCCATCCTACAGCATGCTCTCTTTAGAGAAGAGAAACAGTAATAATGATGGAGGCAGGATACAGTGATAAGTCTTTTATGCTTTTGTTCATTGGTTTCCTTATCTCTCTCTCCTCTCTCTTCCTCCTACCCCATTATGTTTTCTTTCACATGCACAGCCAACATCAGATGACCTTGTATCATCTGCTGAATGTTCAAGCGATGATGAAGACTTTGTTGAATGTGAACCGAGTACAGGTAGGTTAGGTCAGTCTTGTTTTGCTTGCTTTATTTTTTCATTTGCAAAAAACAATACATACATATATGTGAATATACATGTGTTTTATATATTATATTATAGTGTGTTAATGTGTGTATCTATATATGTATACGCATACATATATAAATATTAATCTATAATCGAAAGCATCAAATCCCATGGAAGGAGTAACAAGATCCCAAGGAAATTTAAAGTCAGATCCTTGATAGCTAAAGAAAAATCCATGATATCTGACCTGACTTTGAGGAATCAGACAACCAGATGAGCCACCGGTACAGTAAATATATAGCAGCCAGTGGCAGCTGTGAAACTGAAAGGGGATGGGGCCATGAAGAGGCCTATATTGCAATGACATCAAAAAGCAGGACCCCAAAGAAGAGACATAAAAGCCATTTAAGCCTCATGAGTTGTTCTGAGCCTAAGTGCGAACAAAACAAAATCCAAAACCCAAATCAAACAGCAACTACACCAAAAAAAAAAAAAAAGACGTTTTCCATGGGATTTCAACAGCAGTTAACATGGTATTAAATTTATACTAATTTTGTTCATTGTGTGTTTAGAGAATTTGTGCAGCAATATAGCAGGGTAAACACAAAATTAGTACTGAACCATGCCATGTCAACGGCTGAGATGCTTCAAAATGTATCTAAGCTGTGCTGAAGTTGCAAGGACTTTGGCAATTAGAAGCTTCTGTGTGTTCCCCATTTGCACCCAGATACATTTTGATGTTTTTATGGTCTTTCTTTATAGTAAGCTATACATGATATAATGTCCAGCAAGCAACTGCAGTCCCTGATTATTTCCTATCAACTTTCCCAAGTCGTCCGTTTTGAAACTTGCTACAAGTTAAACATTTATATGTGTATATATAATAGAGAACAGATATCATCGAATTTCTGTGTATGTTTAATAGAATTAAAAGCTGGAGTTGGGTCAGGATCTTGTTTCTGCAAATGTTAAGAGAAATAAATAGAATTTTCTAGTTGATTCTTTCTGTTGTTTTTTTTTCCCTTTTCTTTAAAAAAAAGGCAAGCCATTAAACATTTTTTTTTTTTTTGCTAATTCTAGAGAAATGTAAGCTTCATGAGGAACTAATATAACGAAAGTAAAAATCCTCCATTTGCTACCCCGAAATGATTTACAATTTTTCAAATTTTGTGGGAGCCTGACTGCTTGGTGTCTTGCAAGTGGCTTTGGATCCAGGAAGTTCTGTGGGTTCCTGTGCTCAGCACTGCATCGGGATGTAGCAGTAATATGTAGGGCCTTCTCATTTCTCAGTGTGATCTGTTCCTTTGGGACCTCGGTTGTGTGAAAGGAAAGTAACTAACTCGGTTAGTCAGATTTGTTTTTTTAATGTTTGGGTAGTTATCTCAATATACTAAGTGAGGTTTTAACTCTAGAGGGTATTATGCTAAGTGAAATAAGTCAGACAGAGAAAAACAAATGCCATATGGTTTCATTATATGTGGAATCTAAAAACAAACAAACACAAAAACGACAAAATAAATGAGTAAGCAAAACAAAATAAAAACAGACTCAGAAACAAAGACCAAAGGGACGGTTGCAGAGTGAGGGGGATGGGTAGACGGGTGAAAAAGGTGAAGGGGAATATAGTCAATGACAATGTGATAAATTTGCAGGGTTTATCACAGAGGATTACTAGAATTAGTGGGATGATCATACAGTAAGGCATTAAAATGTTGAATCACTGTATTATACACCTGAAACTAATATAACTAATATAATATTGTATACCAACTATACTTAAATAAAATAGAAAAAATAAAGGGTAGTTACATCCAATCTATACCAGCACTTGGGCACCAAGTTTTTATTCATTAATTAATTCATCTAGTCATTCATTGAATAAATATTTCTTAGCATTCAGGCAGGATACAATGTATCTCTAGATTTGAGTCCTCCCTGTTCTAATAATTCTCATAAATGAACTGTCCAAGAAGGTAGAATAAGGAGCTTTACTATCTAAATTACCTCCCCAACACAATTCAGTTCAACAAATATCTTCGGAGGGTCAGCTGTGTGTTAGGCACGTGCTAGGTATTAAGGATTCAAATATGAATACGTACGGCATGATCCCCAAGTCATATGTTAAATTAACTGATTTTGTGGCCAATAGTTTAAGATACCTAGACTTTAATTCGGATTCCCTGTTTATTCTTTCTCTGGTTTTATTGAGTTTATAGCAGTGATATCTATATCTGTCTACATACACAACAATGTATGTAGAAGTCTTATCAAATCTTTAAGTCATCTTATAAAAATTGAGGCTTGACCATTCCGAAACATGACCACCATCTTCCCCTTCTACCTCCCCTCTCTCACCCAGTCATCTCCATAGCAACCTCCATAATAACACAGAAGCCTTTTCCAGATCTCAGATTCACAAGTTTTACAGCTCTCGGGTCATAGGTCCGTATTGCCATTTGGTATTCAACATGAACAGGCCCAAACTTGAATGGCAACAAACTAAGCCCATTTGCTTTTTAGTGGCTGCACAGGTGTTTCATCTGATTCAAAGGCAGAGGACAGAAACTCAATGCCAGCATGTTCTTGAGTAACATGATTACATGGAGCAGATGGGGGAAGAGGGGGGTTAAAGCAGTTTTGAAACAATCTGTTGTGTTCTGCAAGGGAGTATGGGATGGGGTCTATAAATAAATCAGGTGACAGAGTGCCCACCCTGAAGGAGCTAACGTTTAGCTCTAAGGGACTGATATTGATGGCCCTTGCCTGGGATTATTCAACTCAGCACATTTGAAGGATGAGCATTTCTTTTTTCTCAATGTACTTACTCCACAATGTATTCCTGGTAAGGGATTCCCGTACACAGGGAAATATGCCAGTGGCATGCTTAGTACGGGAAGGGCATAGATATCCCAACTGATGCAAAAGTTTTGCCCCTGGGGAACTGATTCACACTGAGGAAGCTTACACAGCAGAGAGCTATCATGCCCTTTTTAGCATTACACAGGAAGTATCTCCATAGCCTCCACATTTTCCAAAACATTACAGGTTAAAAATCAGAAACAATGAAGCCAGTTGTTTCTAGGGCTGGGTCCTGAACTATCTGAGGCAGAGGCTCCCATTGCCCAAGCAGCAGTGGATAACCGTGACATTTACATAACTTGGATATCAATTCGTAATCCTGAGATTCTAGGTGAATGTTGAGATTAAAATTCTAGTTTTGAACACCCTAATTTGCTGTCTCAGTTTCCAAACTTTTACTCTTTCCCAAGACTTATGTTTAATGGAGAGACCCTAAATTTGGTTCGTTATCCAGGACTGATCCTGTCCCGCTTAACCATTATCTTCGCTTCTCTCACTGTGTTAGCGAGTTTGTAATTTTCTAGTTGTCTCAATTATAAGGCATTTAACTTCTATAAGTTTTTTTCTGATTAATTTAGGCCCACTAGAAGCTCTTGCTTTTCATCAATTTAAGCAGTTTAGTATATGCTGTATTCAACAACTTTTGTTTTCATGTGGGTATCACATTTTAAATGAAATCAGTTTTCTTATTTAATTTTCTTTAAATTAAAATGAGTTTCAAAGCTGCTGGTTTGAGTCAGATGTAAGCAATTGCCTTTCACACCAACAGTCCCCTTTGGCATCTAAGGATCAACCTGGTCTGGTGTAGCTTAGTCATATCATGTCTAGGATCAACTTAAAATTTTTTGGAATTTGGTTTGTGATAGTCTAGAAACATTGTAAATCTAATAGATCTCAAATATTCTCTGTATATTTTCACTGGAAAATATGAAAAAAGTAAAAAAAACAAAAAACAAAAAAAACCTTAAACCATGACAACAAAACACAGAGTAAAAGCTCAGTTAGCATTTGACTGAATTTATATGTCTCCCAAAGTACCTCATAATCTTAAATTAAAATTGGAGATTTTTCATACTTCCAACTTCAGCTCCCTTAAACAGCTAAATAAAACCTGTTGAATTATTTAAAATCTATGGTTTCACATAAGTAAATATCGCCCTAACAAAATCCACGTTTCTTAAAAAAAATAATTCTCTACTTTCCCTATCTTTTCCATCCGGGGAACTAGATCATTTTATATTGAGTAACAGGTAAAATTACATTGTCTGAGCATTTGCTTTAAAAACTCAGGCTTGAGCATTTAAATTGTAAAATCATAATGAAGCAATCTGCATCAAATGAAAGTATTCAGAGTAATATTTGAATAACTATTTAAGTACCTAAAGTTGCGTCAGGATTTTAACTTTCCTAATTTATAAACTTTAATTATGTTTCCCACAAAAGAAGTAAGTATCTACTTACTATTTTAGATTTGCAACTTTGCATATAAACCTTTTTCTTTCCAATTATACTCTATTGATATTAAATTGTGCAGTAAACTCGATTTCATCGTTCTTCTTACATCTTTGGATTCAATAATAACAACAACAACAACAAAAATAGACAAGCTGGAGAGGAATCAAATAACTATTAGAAAATAGGATTCCTTCCTGAGACTATAGAGGCCAAATAACAATTAAGATCTTTAGATCACAAAGGTGATATGTGGCAATGAATTCTGCAACATAGAGAAATTAGTGAAATTGACTTTCCATTTCTTCTCTCTTCCTCCCCTCTGCTCCTAGCCCTAGTGTCTCCATCTTTGGAAATAGAAATAACATCAAAACAAATGTATTCTTAGATTAGTTTTTTACATAATTAGATATTATCAACTTCCTGAACTTTACATGTATTTATAGTCTCAAGATCCAAAAGTTCTGGGGACAGGGGTCACAGAGCAGAAGAAAAAATTTAAAGAAATGTCTTTTACACCTGAGAAATGGACATGGCAATAATTAACTATATTAATTTGTCTAGCCATTATCCAGGGATACCTTTTTCTGGTTGTAAGTTATCCAGGTTTTTTTGCCTCCACTTTTGTTCAATGCCCTTTGATCAAACACCAAGGGACAGCACTTCCACCAGAGGGCAGACAGTAAAAGGAAGTAAAGATGAAACACATTCATCCATCAATAGGACTGTGCTAAGCAACTTCTGTAATGGTTGGATTGAGGGAGATGTTTAAACCAATGGCAGTAATCTGAGATCACAAAGTAATTACTATTCCCAGAGTGGTTCTCAGATGTATTTTCACTCTTCAAAATACAGTCTTCACATTTGCACTTGGTGCTATTGTTGGTTACACTAGAATACTCAACCTAATGTGGGTCAAATTTAAATTTGGCAAAACACCAACAGCCTTCCCCTATTTGTATTCTCTAGGTGGAATTGGATTCTTAATCTTTATCAGTTTGAGATGCTTCAGTAAAATATTTATAATATGAAAATCTGGCACTGAATTGTTTAAAAGTTCATCAAATCATTAGAGTTTTTATTTGCTGGAACACTGGGGGTCCTGCAGCTGCAATGTTAGGACAATAATACTTTTCTAATGAAGGATAAAAACAAATAGAGTGTTGCTGTCCAGACTCCATAGATGAAAAAAAAGTTAGTGTGCTGAGCATTGGCCTTAAATATGATATTTATAATCTTACGTATTTATAGAAACACATTTACATTTTTATCTTTAGTGTAAAAGCTTGAAGAATTAACAACTTGTATGTTTTTATTACAAAGAGATTTTTATTTAATTTTAGAAAGATTTTTCCATATAGAAACTCATGATTTGTAAATAGAATCATGTTTAAATGTTACTAGCCAAGTGGCTATTCAGTGTATAGTAGAATAGTAAATGCCTAAATAAAATGTCATAGGAATGTGTGAGTATCACAGTATCCAGAATTACACCTTGAAGAGCTCAGGTCCATTTAAAAACACTTTGAATAAAGAGATAATGGAAATAATCTGAGAAATGTTTTAGCTTTGGAAAGAGGAATATAAATAGATATAAAATTCATTTATGTAATTGATCATTATTGATTATGGACATTAGTCATTTTTACATTTGAGTTATATTTCTAATATATACAAAAGCAAACAGTTATTCACATATTTAAGTCTAGGCTAAATCCTACCAGTTTTGAATTGCCTTTGTCAATCTATAAATTAATAGAGTACATTCATTGTCACATAATGTTCCACATTTAATGGTATAATTTCTTTATTCATTAACTCACTCAGTAATAAACTGTATCACTTTTTTATAACCCAATTCTACCCCAACCCAAGCTAATTTTTAAGCTATCAGAGCATTTAAATCCCTAATGATAAAATGTTTTCAAAATTAGAGTAATAATGGAAATACAAGTATAAGAAAGTATCTTAATTGGCTATTAGGCAATTGTTAGCTCAGGCATGGTGTGCACAAAATATATGGCTCATGGATTGACCATTATCATGAATTTTATAACAAAATGACAAATCTAACAAAAATGTAAAAAAATTCTATTCATCTCCATTACTCAAAATTTTTTGGTATGTTGCGAGGTGGGGGGGGGTCAATAAGATCAATATATAAATATATACACTTTCATTTGAAAGTTTAATAAATCACTTATTTATAAAACTTTGTTTTTTCCAGTGATTACTATGTGTGGACACTGCAATATATGCTAGGAAAATCAAAATAGGATAGAAATCCTTCCAGGAACTCATAGTCTATTGGGGGGAAAGAAAGGAGGGGGGAGGAAAAAAAAAAGGAAAGAAGGGATAGGAAGGGGAGAAACAGTGTGGACAATGAATGGAAATGCCTAGAACATGATCAGAACTCTAGGGAAATGTCTCTAATTCAGCAAATAACATAGCCCATCCAAAGATGGGCAAGAAAAATCACAGGAGATGATGCTCGCCCATGACAGAACCAAGTAACCCCAAAGAGCATTCTTCTGTATCTTAGGTTGGGGACACAGAATTTCTGATTCATTACAATTGAAAAATTAATATAGTTCAGTCATAAACTTTTCCTTGAATTCCATTTATACAGTATGGCCTAAGGCCAGGGTTTCTTAGGCCGTAGGTTACGGATGAGCCTGTTGAAGGGAGCATTTCAAGCCAAACTCATGAGAACTTCCTGATTTCAAATGCCAATGCAAGTGGTTGATAAGTAGTGAGCTTCATTAAGCAAGCCCCCCCCCTAAAAAAAAACTTAACGAATAAAGAGGGATTGGGTTTTAAAGAGAAGGTTTTTTTTATGGGTTTGCTTTTATTCTTTTTCTTCTGTATTTTTTTCTCCCATATGCTCCACGTTATGTACTGTGTGTATATATATATGTATATTTATATATGTGCATATACTAAATATGCGTTGCCTATTTCTCCATATATATGTAGACACAGTATAAATGATATTAGGGTAATGTACACAGAGATTAACAACAGCCCCTACCATCAGTCATGTGTTTTACACAGAAATTCATACCATCATTCTCACATCAGCCAACATAAACATGCATGATACTGTTTTAACTTGGTGAATAAAGCATGTTCCTTTTTCTTTCGGTTTTGTTTTCTTCTTTGTCATAATTACAATGATGATTCCATGATTCAGTTTTCCTTGAGAGGGGTGGAGAGAATAAATTATACAGATATATCTATCCATATATGCACATTCCTGTGTATATATATATATATAAATAGATATATGCCTTGTATATATTTGAAGAACATTTTCTGTCATTTCACCTCATCTTGTGCCGCATGAATTTTTGGTGGTTCAATTTACTTATTTCGTTTTGATTCATATTTAGTATTTTGGTCATTATGGCTATGTTTAATTCATTGCTATACTTTCTATGAGTAATTATAATCATTATTTTTAAGTACTGAGAGATATATAGATATACAAATTAAGCAAGGCAACAAAATCTTTTCTTGCCATCCTAATCTCAAATGTCTCCCCCTTCAGCATATCCCTCCAGTATTTATGCACAAAATAAAACACATACCAACAAAATTCAAGAAAGTTGTGTACAAAAGAATGAAATATTGTGTTTTCCTCTTCTTCCTCCTCTTTCTATATTTTTTCTTTTCATTTCCCTTCTTTACCTTTTTCATTTTTTCCCCCAAATATCTGCACAGACCTCTTGCCTCTACTCTCCCCTTTGTAACAATTGAAAGGAGGACAAATGAGCCAGAAAGTAAATAAATAAATAATGAAAACCATGAAGAAACAACAAAGAAACACAACCCCTCCACAAATTTCAGATGGCATAAAAAGAATTTTATTGCAGATATAGAATATTTGTTGTATCTTTTATTTCCTGACAAGCCCAGGATCATTGTGTAGCATGCAGTGATAGTTTTGCAGCTAATCAACTAACCATGGCCTCCATCACCAATGCATGGGCTGTAATGGTGCCATCTTGTTTCATCCAAATGACACATCCAGGCTAACCCAACAAGTCCACTGTATGAGTTGTGGGGGTAACTTTCTTTTGTAGTTATAATTTCATGAGTTCTCGTTCCTATTATTATTTCCATCGGGTCACAGTAGCCCCAAGAGCTGCTCTCGCAGCATCTGTGTGTGGTTTTGTTCTGTGTTGGCTTTCCTCGGCATGGCAGTCAAGCATGTGTATCTGGTCTGGCATATCTGTCTTGCCATCTTGTCTTGGAGTTCACTGTCGTGGTAGCGTTCTGTGATTCTGTTCTCTGTTTGTAATATGTGATTTGAAATACTCTCCCTTTATTTCTCACTCCCCTATTGTTTCTACTTTTAACCTTATCCCTAGGGAACTTCACAAAGAAGCAAAGCAAAGTCTGAGTCAAATTTTAAGCCTGATAACTGTGGTTTGCATCTGGAAGTCATAAGTTGCACTTTTTACCTGGCTAAGGAGGCAAAACCTACAGTGGGAAACTACTTATGATTGTAGCCAAAAAACCACACAATCAACAACAATAAGAAACCCTTGTTGATTCCTTTGGCATGATTAAATGGGCTTACTGTTAAAGGGATTTCATATAAGAGCTAATTTTCAGAGTTTTCCATAGATTATCAATCTTCTGGTTAAACCTTTTCTTCAGGAACAGATCAACATAAAAAATTTTTTCAGAAAATGCTAGTGAGGGAGCATCACCATTTCAGCTCTATAGAGCAATGCCTTTTCCTGAATTGGTAAGAACTTGTGGAAATCTGAATGTGTTTTATTATAAAATTTATTAATGTTTATGTATTTTAACCTAAAATATAAATATGTTTGGCAAGGCATCTGAAGGGGAAGAAAAAAAGCATTTTATCTCCGTAACTCACTGGTTCTAACTAATGCATATTTCGAGGTAAGATTATCTTTTGATCTTTCTGAATCAAATGGTACATGTTTTATTTTTTAATTCATGGAAGCATTAGAGAGCCAACACTTGCTCTTGGACATAAATTCCTTCCCTTTTCTTTCCAAAGAACATGACATACACAATAGCTTTAGTTCTGGGATTAAGTCTGAATGTCTCGAGACAGAAGTGGAAGAACGTACCCAGTTAAATATTCAATTGCTGGATTATACCTGTGATTATCCAGGAAATTTGCTGCCTAACTTGGAATAATTTAGTTTGTTTGATACTAACAGTATCAAACAACTCCACCTCTTTATTCAAAACGGCTGAGCATGAGAATATAAAATGGGTATACGATGGGATACTAGATTAAAGATTTTTAAGATAGGTCTTGAACTAAAAAAAAGTTCATGTTTTTATAATCTGGAGAAGAGACAGCATTTCAAGGCAGATGGTTTTATGATGTAATGTTTCTGTCACGTCAGGGTAGCTCTTTGCTGCTTTTCAGGGTAAGGGGGGAGAGAAAAGCTAGAAGAAAGTAACAGGCTCTGTGGACTAAGGAGAGCTTTCTAATGAAGGAAGGCAGGGAGAGAGAGAAGGAAGAAGAGGGAGGAGGTGGATACAGCAAGAGGAAGTGGTTTTTCTGATGAGCCGGGTAAAGCAACTTGCTGGTAAATGTTAAGAACCATATAGTCAGTGGTACTGTAACAGCTATAAATGATATCAGAGGGGTAGTAGACTTGTGGGGTTATCACTTTGTGAGGGACATAAATGTCTAATTATTATATTGTTTTGTACACCTGAAACTAATATATAATGATAATAATGATAATAATAATAATAATAATAGAACCAGCACACACACAGCCCAAAATTGTCACATTGGCCAATTCGGTAGGGTGAAACATTCCCACCTTGAATGATTTTAAGTCACAAATATGACAACACTACATTCAGAATTGGGAAGTAATGCTCATTAGCACATGATTATGTATTAGGTTGGTGCAAAGGGAATTGCAGTTTTTGCAATTTTTTTAACCTTTTAAACCGCAATTACTTTTGCACCAACCTAACAGTATTTTCACTACACAGACACTACAGACATCAATAACGTCAAGAGCATAGATCATAGTAAAATGTAGTAAAATAATTAGAACGTAATGAGTTTTACGTTTTTATTACCTTTGTTTTTAATATACTGCATTTGATTGTAATTTTATCTATTTTAATTTTTGATAATGGCCGTGTTTAGCAACTGACTTGCAAAAATTCCTGAAAATGTAGCAACCAGCTGTCATGAACTGGCTTTAGCATAGAACTGGCCCAGGTACCATGCTGAGTGCATTCAAACATGGTATTTATTTAAATCTCATTTTAAGTAGTTATAAGGGGGAAACTATTGTGGCCATGTTACAATTGAGAAAATGGGGACTCAAACATTTTGGTTTTCCAAGGTCACGTATTTGGGCATAGAGTTAAGATTCAAATCCAAACCTGTTTGAAAATGGATACATTTTATTTGTATTTCAGTGGACACAGAGGATCAAACTCAAACAATTAAAGCACTAAATTTGGGGACTCTTATGTGCTCATTTGTGAAGCCTTGACTAATTTTGTCTCTTCAGAATAGAACTGCAAATACTCCTCCATTAGTACCCCTGAAGATGAACAGTATAGTTCTTAGGTTGCAAATTCTGTTGTTTGAGCTTTGGAAAAACTCTAATAGATGCATCTCTTAGCGCGTAATTATAATCTCCAGCATGATTCCATTACTCAGTTGTTATGTTTCTGTAACTTTTAAAATATAATGAACTTTATTTAGTTACAGTATTTGATGTATGTTAATTAACCAACTGCACAGCAAAATAATATATCAATGCCCTTCACTTTGACATTTTCTCACAAACTAGTACATTAACACTTAAAACAGCATGAGAACCATTGTATTGCAGAAAATGACTGCAGCTTAAAAAAAAATCATTCTTCTGTGAGATACTTCATCATTTCTTTGTGAAAGAGTTTAAGAGATCTAGGAATTAAAAAGAGCATATTGGATCGTATTAGCTTTTCTAATTTGACAAGATAGATGCTCTGGTTGGGTTTCTGATAGTGCAATATGTTACTTTGATTCAGTGTCAGGTTTAGTTATCCTGTAGTCAACTTTCAGTGACAATACACATAATATTGAATGATGTCCCTTGAAGTGATTTCTAGGCCTTCACCTTAGGTTTGCCACACCACATCTTTGTTCCTTCATTGAGTAAATATTTATTGAGCACTTACTATAGTCAGGTATTGTGCTAAGTACTTTACATTTTTAACTTCTTCAATCCGCATAGCAATCCTGTAAGGGGCTATTATTACGATCATCATCTTCATTTTAAAGATGAGTAAATCTAGACACAAATGAGCTAAATAAATTGTCCAGTCACACGGCGAGGAATTAGAAGAAACAGGATTGGAACCCAAGCCAACTGTGTGTCCCCTGAGCTCACACACAGGTCACTATGTTATACTGTCTCTTATTATGCAGTGCTTAGTCTCCATTAACCCATATCTATGAAATAGCTATCTGTCTTCTTAATAGTAATAAAAGAAAGTTTGTATATGGAGTATATTACGTGGTCAGGAAATACTTGTTAAATGGATTAATTACTATGTATCTCAAACGCTTCGAAAACCTTGGTGGTGGCAACGACTTGCCCTTGTTTTTTGTGAGATGGAATGGTTCAAATATTTAGGATAAATACCA
The DNA here is from genome assembly GCF_036562045.2 of Rhinolophus sinicus. NCBI lineage: Eukaryota > Metazoa > Chordata > Mammalia > Chiroptera > Rhinolophidae > Rhinolophus > Rhinolophus sinicus. The sequence continues at coordinate 19,880,268 of NC_133753.1, read as the reverse complement.
TCACTCATGTGAGGTTAGTCACTCTTGACATCACCTAGGTAATAATTTGTACACTGGGGGCTTCTAGCTCATTACTCATTAGCAGTTATGTTTAGAACATATGATCAGACAACAGCCACCTCTGATATTAAGATTCTAAGAATAGAGGCTCTGAGTGAAAGCTATGGTAAAGGCTGTATTTTCTCTATTTCAGAAATAATTATGTTCCTTGGAACACAGTGTTTTAAATGTTATAGCTAATAAAAAGCAACAAAATAAGTGAACATGGACCTGACAGGATGGTTTTCTTAGCCTCTTTCTGACATCTGTGTGCTCTTGCCATTTCTTAAATTCATACCCATGTGTTTATCTTCTCTTTTATTTTTCTTATTTTCTTGCATTGTGTATCTCAACCTAAAAAAAAAAAAAAAAAAAACAGAAAAATCTTTTTGGGGCCCTTGAACTTTCTGTGCCAGAAAAGAAACTTAAAAGGTGTTACTAAGGACTAACATTCACAATGAAAAAGAGTATCGTTTTAAAGCCATGTTGGCTTTTAGTAGAATCCTTCCAAGGAAAGTATAACTTGCCCAAGGATCTGAGGGTCTCATTACAAATTATATTAGTCCTGACCAGTCCTGAAGCCAGAACCTAAACTGGAAAATTTTGTCCACTTAACAATGCTGAGACGCCTCAGTTGCCCAGTTCCACTTCCATCTTAGTTTTGAAGCACAGAGACTCCCTTTTTACTCAAAGATCATGAAAGCTAGCAATATTATATTGCCAAGTGTTCAAATTCATCCAATCAGTCACCGAGAGCAAAAACTGGCAAACTTTTTCTCTGTAAAGGACCAGAGAACAAATAGACTTTGAGAGTCTTACAGTCCCTGTCATAACTACTCAACTCATTTTGTAACACAAAGGCAGCTAAGACAACACATAAATGAATGAATATGGTTGTGTTTTAATAAAACTTTATTTTTAAAAAGAGGGCATCAAGCTAGATTTGGCTCACAACCCCTAGTTTGCTGATCCCTGATCTAGAGAAATCTGCTAGGTTAGAAATCTGTTGTCTTTTTGTCCATAGATGAATCCATTTTTCCTGGTTATAGTCCATCTTAATAAACATCTGTTAAGTTCTCCACTAAGCACATGAGACCATATAGGCTATGACAGGGCTTTAAAAGCTTCTTTCTCACTACTGTTTTCAATATGTCATTATCTCAGATAGGAACATGACAAAAAAACAAAACAAAACCAGAACCCCTCCATCCAGCTTATACCCTGCATTTTTTGTGAGAACTTGATGTTTTGCCTTCCTCTTTCAGATCTGTCCTTTGCAGTGCCTGCCTCAGCTGGGGTGCGGGCTGCATTCTCCCAGCTGTCAGACTCCTTCGGCCTTAGCTTCCCCCACGCTAGCCCACATACTCTGTCACATCCCAGTAATTCTTCCCCAAGCCTAGGCTGTGGATTACTGAGCTGACAAACGTCTAAATGACTGAGAGAAGATATTTGCAGCCTGCTGAGAACCTCTTCTTTCCCTGTACTTTTTGATTTGTAGCTTTATGAATTTTGTGGAAAAAGTGAGAAAAACATTCTTGGTGACACAGACAATGAATGGGGAGGACAAAATTGAAGGGATACAATATATAGGTCCCTTTCCTGCATTGTGGGCAAAAGCATTTATTTATGTCTTAGCCCTCTGAATGTCAGAAGTAACGGATTATACAGAGGGGTGCAGGAAGGAGCCTCCTATGTCCTGAGGGGAATAATGTGTTCTACCACCTGGCAGCAGATTAGACAGGAACAGGCTATGAAAACGCAGGTTCAAAGCCACATTTAGTGTTACTGCAAAAATGGCATTTGTTACTTAAGGAGTTCATTTAATAAATTAGTGCTTAGTCCCTTTGGCATCTCTAACATTAGAAAAATGTGGGGAAAAATACAAAAGACTCACACAGGAACATCAGGTAAACTAGGAAGCCAGATCCTAATGGAGCCCAACCCCAGAAGGAGCATAAGATTACCTTTGGGGAGCCAGGATTCGCAGTACTAACATTATGAGATTTCTCCATTAGCAAGGGCCCCTGGTGTGGTATTGTGCCTGGAGTTGTAAGGCTCCGAACTGGCTCAAAAAGGAAGCAAAAAAAAAAAAAAAAAGCAGAAAACGGTAGAGCTGATACAAGGAGGCAAGAGAGACTAAACAAGGAAGAGGATCTTTGGGGGCAGGCGGTGCGAGGGTTGGCTTTTAAAACAATGTAATCTGGAATGTGTGTTTCAATAAGTCTCTGAGATCAGAAGGATTGTAGAAAATAAGAGTGAAACAAGGGCAAAGGAAGTACTATTGATGACCTGATAGCATCACAATCTCCTTTTCTCGCCTTATGTTTGCTGTAGCCTGGTCTTTTAGTGTATGGTTGATGAGTTTGTTTACTTATTTATTTGTTTGTTTGCTTGATTATTTCTTTATTTCTTTCCATTTATTCATCGCTAGCTTTTCCTATAAAGGAAAGGGGCAAACTCGGTTCCCAGGGGCAGGCTGGGTGGCATGAATGCATGAACCAGATCAGGGTTGACAGTCAGCAATAAGGAGAATGCTGGTGACCTAGGAAGAACATGCCCTCATTTAACAGCATCCAAAGTAAATATTTTAAAAACATTGAAATAAAAATAGACCTTATGAACGTCAAATGAGGTACAACAGTGAGACAGTGTTTTTAATTCTATTTTTTAAAATTCCTTTTGTTTGTAGAATGTGCTCTCAGTAAAATTTCCTGTTAAGAAAACATTTGGTGATATTGAGTATAGAATTGTTCATAGCAATTCCTCTTCCAGACTCTTGTAACATTAAAGGCCTTTTGCATCTCTCTTTTTTTTTCTTCTTTTACTATTATTTTAAACTTTACGGAACGCCAAGACTGTAAGCTTGCAGAACTTTAGAGTTCATTGTAATTAAAAATTTAGTTTTAGGTGACAAAACTAAAGCCTCTGTAGGTAAATTGATTTGCTCAAGGTCACTGAACTAGTTTCTGTTAGAGTTGAAATTAAATTCCAAATGTTCTAAATCCATAATTCATACCATGTTACTGATACGGTGTATCAAGTTAAAAAAAAAAAAAATTGAAAGGTTTTTACCCTAAGTTGAGATAGTATCCAACAGAGAAATCAGAGGATGTGTGAAAAATTGGTTATCTACTTTCGACTGGTCATTGCTGCCACACAAGAGAGAATATCATTGACCCATTGAGGGGTCACATCTATAACTCTATTCTGTAGGTCACTAGGGGAAACAACTAAGAGATTATGGGCAAATGGTGAAGCAGTTAGTTGGGACTGGAAGTGCCTTTGGGACAGACTCAACCAGTGTAAGCTCTAGCGCTTGTCAGTGATAGCACCTTCCCACACTGAGGACAGAACATTCGGCAAACTAGAGCAGTGGTTCCCAAGCTCAAATACAAAAAGTGCCCAGCTATGCCTAAACTTTCATGGATCCATGGTGAAATGAAATAAGTAGGAATAATATAGTGAATTTTCACAAAGTTAAATTTACAGACTGCCCTATATTCTGAGCTTATATCTTCTGTTGTTTTTAGTGGTTAAATTCAATGTCTTTTACAAAAACAGTGTTATGTCACTGTTTGTAGCATCTTGAATTAGCAAAATAAAAGTTGGCAACTGTATGTTATCCCTTCATTGCAGATTTTTCTTTGACATTTTACTCGTGTGTGGAAACAAATAAATCAACATACGAAAACCAGAAAACAGGCGATGTCGAGTGTTATCTGCGTTGCCACACTCGGTTTAGTAGATTTTGAAAACTGGAGATCTTTCTAAGTCTAAAATTTTATTATGAACCAGATGATCGTAAGACCAAGCCATTTGTTTCATTGAGGTCCCAGGAAGTTATTATTCTAAGCATAGGTCACTTAGATATTAAGTATTGAGATAGTTTTTGAAATCTCACTACAAAAGGGTAGATTTAAGGCAAAAAAAAATAGAATGGGAGATATTTTTTTAAATCTAGAATAAATGTTATTAGAAGGCCAACATCAGTTTATAAATATACATAAACTAATTTCTAAGAACTCAAATCTAAGACTAGAATTTTTTCTCTTCTTAAGCCTTATTGAAAAGTAGAAAAAACTGTTCTAGAGAGTGAATTTGCCTATATTTGAACACAGTTCATCCTTGTGTAAAGAGGTGAAAAACTTTACCCCAGCCAAAAGAAAGGATGTGATCTATACTAAAGGCAATTACTAAATTTGCATCTATAGTTCTCATTTCCTCCCACCTTTTCTGTCACTTGGGCAATCTATACCAATACCTCTTGCTTCACGAAATTTATTATGTAAATATTGCAAATATTACACTTAATTTAGCCTCATAAGAAGTCATGCCAAGTTTATTCAGTGTCCATTGGAAATCAGAGGTTTGGTGTCCTAACTAAGGTGTAATGATTATATTATGAGTAGCAGACATAACAGTGGTCATTTGTAAGTGGCGGCCAGTGGGTGAGTTTTATTTTGTCATTCATACTCCAAAATGTCTATGCTGAATATGTATTATATTTCTAATTGGGAGGAAAGCATATATATATGTATTGTAAAATTTTGTATTAATGTTAAAGACTATATTAGGGGAAAAAAAGACTATATTAGGAGGCCAACAAGAGAAATCTTGTGAATATTTAGATATAGGAACTCAGCCATACTAGTAATTTGAAAAACTGGTGAATCCTGCCTTTCTCATGAATTTGAATTAAGTCCCTAATGTAAGGTCCTGCGAGGAAAGCTGCTGGAAGAATTCAAAGATGAAGATGATGATATGTAGGACTCTGTATATTAGAATATGCACCAGTTCCCTGAGGTCAGTCCTGTTCATCCACTGACAAATGGTCCATGGACACACCAGGTGGTCATATAGCAGCAGCAGGCAGGAGGTAGCCTGCAAATGACCCATTACCAGAAAGTTTAAAATCTGTACTTGGAAACCAGGAACACAGATGGGATGTGAAGTGGCCTTCAACAGACACTTGGGGATATGATCGATGCTTTCCCCCAGCCTCTAGGTGCTGTGTACGTTCTCACAGCCTGACCACCCCTCATCTGTACATCTGCTTGTTAGATATAATAAATAAATGAAAGCATGCAGTTGCCAATGAGTAATTAAAAACTTTGCATTGCTCTCTCTCTCTACCTCCCTCTCCTTCTTCCCTCTCTCCCTTGATAGGATGTCCAGAAAATTAAGCCAACTGTCGATTAATTGAGACTCTCTTCCATGTAGGGAACATCTGTCACTGCTGCTACAGAGATTGTATTAACGAATTAAAACATTTGATTACTTTTAATCCAAAAGAATGCAGCAGTCTCTTCAGTCATTTAGCTTATCAGGATTTGTTGGTAGTTCTTTTTTTTTCACGTGAAGCTTATGACTGTGGTCCTTCCCTGAAGCTGTGAGATCTTTCAGCAGATGTTGTTTTCCATATCTCTACCCTTTCCCTTGTGCAAGGGGAGAAAAGCTTTCAACAAAAGCAATTCTGGAGATATACCGAAAAGGTCTCCATGATGAGCATATTTTTAGAAACAGCTGGTAAAACAAATGGTCCAAATGTGATGCCTGGAGCATGTCTATTCAAACAACAGGGTTATTTAAAGATAAAAGCAGCTATTTTTACATATCAGCATTAGTAGTGATATCCCCACTTACATTTAAGAGATGGGAGCACTTGCTAAGTCAGGCTTTTCGATTTCTGTTTTGTTTTCTGGGACAATTTCTTTCATTCTTTTGATTTTATTAATATATGAATGTGTCAGAAAATGCCCATCAAATTGTTAAAATTGTTACTATCACACAGAAATAATTTTTCAATTTACATACAATGGATTTTTTAAAAATTTGTCTTATGTTTCAAAGAATGTTTCTATTTGATAACATTTCTGTGTAGCCCATGATATCGAAATGGGAAGTTCATCATTTACTTAAGTTATCACTGATCTTATAACCTGTTTTGAAAAAAGTCAGACAGTGCTACTACAGCACAGACATTTGTATTTCTAGCCAGTAAAAAATCTGATTTCACTTTTCATTTGCCAGATTCTCCTTTATGACCTCTCCTTGTCATGACTTCATTTGTTTACTGAATTGTTTTGTTCAGGAGCCACTGCCAAATGCCATTACACAGCTTTCTTTATCACACCGATTGGTGAAATAATTCTTTACTATATTTTTTACAGTAGTTCCAATTTTCAAATTACTTGTGGATTCTCTCTGGGTCAGGCATGGCACAAATGCTGATTTGTTATCATTGAATTTGATAAGCAATGTCTGTCCTATCAGTTGCTATTCATGTTGGCTCTTTCCTTTACTTTCTTCATTATGGTTCTACTTTCATTTAAGAAACTGTCAGGAATAGTGCCTAAAGGACTATTAGTCACCATGCTGGACCTAGTAGATCTTAACACATTGGAGAAAGGTCCCATTTTAAAATGATGCACAAAGAATAATCTTAAATTCTCTCTTCTCTCCCCCCGCCCCGTGGGGCACAATGCTTACTTGATAGATGGAACTGAGAATTTTGAAAAATCCTTCCGTTTCAGTTTTTCCTTAAATAAAGAAACCTCTCTTTTCTAGAACTCAACACATCTACAAATGCATCCCTTTGCTATTTTACCCCAAACTTACCTACCTGATGAATAGTTTTGAGGTTATACAGGATAGTCTGAGACTGACTTTTTTTTCCCCTTATCATGTTGATCCTGGAAAACATGATCACAAATACTGATAACCCAGATAGGTGTGTGTGTGTGTGTGTGTGTGTGTGTGTGTGTGTATATATATATATATATATATATATATATATATATATATATATAATAATCTTTATATACTTGTCTTTATATACTTTATATAATTGTCTTTATATACTTGCACTAAAGCATCAATCAGTAATTTTCATAGAGGATTTGATGTAAAAATAACTCCATGTAGAAGTTATAGATCCTCTAGCACTTTTCACACTGGAAATCTGACCACAGAGCCTGCATATGTGTGTATTACTATGATTGCATTTATGAACCATATGTACACAAAATTATGCAGACAGACATATTTACTCCCTCAGAGATATTTTTTCACTTTGGATTTTCAAATAATTTCAAAGTTACAGAAAAGTTTCAAGAATAGTACTTAGAGCTCCCCTATGCCTTTTACTCAGGTTTACCTACTATTAACATCTGCCATATTTGCTTATCCTCTCTATACGTGAGTGTGTGTATAAAATATTTATATATGTATACACATATATATACAAACATATATCTGAGCCATTTGGGAGTGTGTGTACAAAAAATCATATAAGCATCTAGATAGATAGATGATACAGAGATAGATAAATAGATAGATAGATGATAGATTTCCTCCTGAAACATTTGAGAGTAAATTGCAGATATCATTCTCTTTACCCTAAATAATTCAGTGTGTATTTCCTAAGAACAAGGATAAATCAAGAGAATAGTTATCAAAATCGAGAAATGTAACCTTAATATAAAATCTCACCTCCAATACACATTCAGTTTTTACCAATGTTTGCATAATGGGCTTTAGAATTATTTTTTCTAGTCCATGAGCCAATTCAGGATCACACACTCCATTTAATTGTCCAGCTCAGCAATTTTTTGAAGCATTTTCCTGACAGGTTATTTTGTTTTACTTCCATACTTGTGCCGGTCACAGATCAGGGAGAGTGAGTACATTTCTTCAAGTCTTGCTGGGTGGATTGGTGAGGAAGCAGAAAGACAAAGCCTGTGCTTCAGCACACAAGCAAGATACCCTTTCTTAGAATTAATTGGAACACTATCAAGGAAGAAATTGAGGCTTCTTTTGTATTCGTTGCTTAGAGAGCCCTGATAAACAAAGGTCATCTCTGACCAACTGAATGCTTTTCCTGAACACTTTTCACTTCACAACTGCTTATTGAGCACTTCCGATATTCTGAGTCCTAGCAGAGGCAAGGGATGCGAGAATGAGCACAGAGACGGCTCCTCGAGAGTCCAGCTGGGGAGGCTGTCGTTAATTATCAACTAATCTCTAAATACATGTGACAAACTTGGATGGGAGCTGTGAAACAATATGTCACATGACAAGGTAGGGATGCAGGGGTGAGCATGCATTGTGGAGGCAGGGAAACTTTCTCTGAGGAAATGCTATTTGAGTTGAGTTATGTGTGGGATAAGTGGAAGTTAACTAGGCAAAGAAGAAGGAGAAAGCATTTGAGCTTGCAAGAAACTTTAGACATTAGGGAAAATCAGCCATCTCTGAGAGGGTGTCATGTGGGAGCAGCAATTATCTCACAGGATTTTGTCCAAGCTATAAAAGAAAGATCTTTCACCCAGACAGGTTTTGGTCTCCGTTTGCACCTTTGGGTGAGCAGATACGAGAGTGAATTTAGTGACCCTGCACTGCCCCTTGGTGGGGAGTGAGTGGGCTTTGTAAAGAACATTACGTGAGTAAAATGATATATTCTGGAGGAAAGTTGGTTTAAAAAAAAAAAAAGTGAGTTTGAATTCTTGTACACCGATTCCTACCAATAAAGGAGAAGGTGACAGGGATATATGTTATAGACTAGAACAGTCACCAAAGCCATTTCCTGGTTCTGAGTGTCTGAGATGACACTTACAGTTCGGTATATGATTGTGCATTATTTCTTCGAGCGCATACAACCTGGGCATGACAGATGTAAGACAGCATGCAAATTCTAGGCATTCTGACATCCTACAGAGCCTGATAAAGAATTAGTCACAACAATTTTTTAAAGAAACAGCTGTTGCTTCAAAGGATTGTGCTGGAGATAAGATTGCATATTGGTGATGATAGTGAGGCAGTGGAGATCAAATATCGATCTACTTATAATTTACACAAGTCTACATTTTAGAGAAAACACATTCCTTTTCTCACCGCCATCACCCTCACCATTACTATCAATATCGGTTCAGTAATTGAATATGCCATTTTAAAGCTGCTGATCATTTCCCAGTGTGATTAATGATGTGGAAGGAAATGGTTTATGTGTGTTCTGACTTATTACTACTGGCCCCACAATAAAAATTCACTTGTAGTGTTATAGTTGGAATAAGAGAAAAATGCTTTGTACTAAAACAATGTAATAATAATATTTTATATTTATTACATATATTGATTATAATTATTATTAGTGATAATAGTAATTATTAATAATAAGTATTATTATCATAAAGAAATACACTTTTTCCAAGAAGGAAATAATAGGAAATCTATTCCAGAACGCTTGTTCCCACCGCAAGAGTTTTCTAAGTCACATTTTGTATTGCTAACAGCATCCCAATACTGGGTCGGAACTTAAATGTGCTTTTTATCAATTGGGAAACAGCAGTTTTTCTTTATACCTCTCGTTGCCCATGTATGGCTCACATTCTGCTTATAATAAATCCATCACTTCTGCTGCCCATTGCGCTTTATAAGATTAGTGCTGATTACCATTTAGATTTGTTACGCAGCACGTTTCATGGAGTCTGGGGTCAGTAACCATCAAGGTCAGTACTGGTAGCCTGAATCAGTTATAAATGAATTGTTTTATTGCCCACAAAATGATCAATATATGTGCTACTACAAACCCTGAGTTCTAGTTCCTGAAAGAAAATACTTGTTTGAATATGTGTGTGTGTGTGTGTGTGTGTGTATTTAGTTCTATGAGATAATAGACTTCTCTGAAGTTTTTCTTCATTAAGAGAGATTGCTAGTAAGCATCTTTTTCAGTGAAATAGAGCTGAGTTGTGGTAACAGTATCATCTACACACCCAGCCTACCGTGGCCACAGAATCCAATGACATTTTTTTTTAACTGAAGGTGCCTGCATACCCGTAATACCACTTACTGTACTTCATTATAATGCATTGCTTCATGCACCGCACTGCACTCCGAATGAAGAAGATATGCTGGGTGGCTTCAAACGCAGGCACTTCCTCCAAGCAGGTCTTGTTTATCTGTCTGCAACACACTTGGAGCATTTGAAAGACTAGTGACGAGGTATAGTCACGCTGAAAAAAATGTGTTAAGCATCACGGCCACTCCTTCACAATGGCCTGGCATAGAAGGATGGAGAAGGCCATTGTTACCACACAAATGATTGTCGATTTGCCTCTGGTATGACTTGTCCAGGGAAGGGGAATCATTTTAAAATGAATGAAGTTCTAGGGAACATTTATGACTATAGGACTTTAGTTGAACTTTGTGAGACTTTTTAATAAGCTTGCAGAAATAAGTTTAGAATCTAGAAATAGTTTGTTCTATTTCTTGGGGTGGCAGGATGGTGGTGGGGGAGGGGGGGATATATGCTTTGTACTTATGTAAAATCCTTTATCTGACCAAGCAGTTCAGATTTAGGCTCAAGAAGCAGGCTTGGGAGTCCAGCTCCATGGCTCTATATAATGATTGAAATGAACAAAATGCTTTTCTTTTTCAATTTTAGAATGGAGGCACCTTTATTTCTGGAATTATACTTAGTAAACCTCAAAATATATGATTCTTGTGTGATAGAAGGGGATAAGAGAGACTAGCTTGGTATGTGACTGTTTTTCTTCTTCAAGTAGTCAACTAGAAAAGGAGGCTGGGAAGGAGGGCGTTGCCTTTTATACAAAACCTGGGCGTTAGAGACAGCCCACAGGCCCGGGAGTCCTCCCAGACCCCTGCCTGATACCACGGGCCAGAACTAGGTAAAGGACGTTTTGTTTTAATGGCACAGATCCACTCATATTGCAGTGGAGGAGAACCCATCTACTTGTCCATTTTATACCGAAACTCTGTACTTACCAGAATTGGGGTAAATGTAGATACAGGCAAATAATCCCTTCATTTGGTTTTAATGCACTAAACCACCTTGTTCTGTTGCCTACCTCCTAACTCTTCTATTCTGTAAAAGGAGACTTGCTCAGTTAACTATTTAGGCAACTTTGTGAACTTTCAGTGTTATTTGGTGGAAGGCATTGGTAATAGCTTTAAGCCACCTGTTTTTAGTCCTTTCTCTTATTTCTTTCACACTGATTGATGAAATGGGAAGGAGGCTGAATAAGCTCACTTTTTTTAGATGACACAAATATTAAATTGACGGATAAACTCCTAGGAGGTTTCATTTCATTTCAGGGAAGTGTTGATATGAAGTCTTTAAGGGTCGACAGTCCTCTTCGAGAGAGAGACCACCAGAGAATTGTGAGGAAAAGAAAAATGAGGGAGAAGTTTAGATTCAATAGGAGATTGGGGGTGTTGGGAGCAGTTTAAGAAAAATGCTTGCTTTTTCACCGGCCATGTCATTTTGTTCAAAGGGATAAGAAACTTATTGCTTTCTCTGAAGTGTAATAGAACTGCAGACCCATTTCCACAACTGTCTTCTCTTTTACATAATCTTGTCAGGAGCTCGTGAGTGTTTTCCTGTGAGATCTGGTCATGTACAAGATGTGAATGCAGAACTGGGTCAGGCTGTGGTGTTTCATACATACAAGGTGGGAAAGCTCTTCCTCTGGTTAGATTAAGGTGTATGGATTGTCCTCTGCATTTCATCCAGGCTTCTGGGGAGCTCCTGTGATCATGAGAACTGAGGCTATAACTACAGATTCCTTAGATACCAGGTTTCTGTGGGCTTAGGCATATGTCTGGGTTTTTGTGGATTTTCTTTTTATCTTATTAGACATGAGGGTTTTTCCAGCTTCTTTTAATATATCTGGAGGAGGATGCTATTTCAGTTAAGCACAGCTCCGCCATTCTCAGAAACATGAAGGATGAATTTTAATTGTTTGTACCTGGTCTTCACTAGAAACTACATAAACTGATAATATGGCTGCTTGCAAAATTCCTTTGCAACAGTTAACAGAGTGTTTGGGAAAGATGCCAACAGGAGCCAGATTGCATTAAGTACTTAAACTACCATTTAAGATCAGTTCTGCAGTCGCAGACTTGAAATCAGTGGTAGATCCACCTTCTAGTTTCCAGCTTACCTCGCTCTGGGTTTTTAATGTGTTTTGCAATTTCCCCCAAAGGTCTATCTCAAAATGGATTCTCATCCTCTCTCTCTCTCTCTCTCTCTCTCTCTCTCTCTCTCTTTCTCTCTCATGCAGGTGCTTATGTGAAAATTTCACAACACTTTAGAATTAAATAAGTACTTCTATGCATGTTATCTCTTGCTGTCTACATATATTAATGGCAACACAATATTATCTATAATAATGATATTCATGGTTCAGCAGAAACACTAAAAGAATCACAATATGGAGTGTACCCTAAGCTGTATTGTGGACCAGGGCAGGAGGGGAGAACTAGACGTCAGAGACATGGGCTGTAGCCCTGGCTCGGTTATTCAGTGTCTTTATGACATTGAGCAAATGCCTCAAACTCTCTGCAATGTACTTTCTTTACCTTTAACCTAGTGGTTCTAAACTGAGTGCAGTTTTGTCCCCAAAGAGTCATTTGTCAATCCCGGAGGCATTTTTGATTGTCACGACTTGAGAGATGCTATTGGCTCCTAGTGGTAGAGGCCAAGGATGCTGCTAAACATCCTGCCGTGCTCAGATGGCCCCCACAGCAGAGAATTAATTACCCAAGCCACAATGTCAGTAATGATGAGTTTGAGAAGCCTTGCTTTAAGATGTAAATAATATCTACCCCATTCATCTGAGGATTCTTGTGGGGCTCAAATATATATGAAACATCAAGTGCCTTCCGTGTCTGATATTAATACCACCTGGTAGTCCATATACGGACACCAAAATTGAATCTTAAGAGGAAATGCATTTATTCTCTGAGATTAAAAGTTATAAATGAAACTATCAGATTAAAGTATATTAAATACATCCACTGACACTTGCTCCATAATTTTATGGTTTTAAACTAATTATCGAACATAAAGAGACACAATGAAAAAAATATTAATCTTAGAAGTAACCTACCATTTGGTAACTAATACAGGTAAAGGAAATTGGAATCCGTACAACTAATAGGCCTTTCTATTTGCGAACAGCTATAGCACATCATTCCTAATAGAAGCAAGCCTGAAATGATAAGTTGTTTGAATCACGTTAATTAAGATTCAGCTCTATTAGATTTGCACCTGAGGTTGGGTTCATTTAACTAGTGCTGATGAATATCAAACTTAACACTATCTAGCCACATCATATTAGAATAAAATATGTTTTACATTGAAGGCAAATTTTAGACTAGACTCTTAATAATGGCCTTTTATATTAACTCAGATAACTAGAGATAGTAAAAAAATGAATTAAATTCCCCTGAACCAAACTCCAACGTCAGTATTGTAGTAATGAGAATGAATCCTTTTATTGCTTTTGCTATGCAGTTGCCTCATGTGTATATATGACCTAGAATTTACAAGTCATTTTTTTAAAACAGATATTATTACTTCTTGCTTATTTTTGTTAGGGCAGTCCCTCTTAAAATTTAAGCTTGGGATCCATGGACAAGATCTCTTGAATTTCTTCACAAAATTTTATTTACAAGAGCATTTTTATTGGAAAAGAGCATGCAGTCTTTATCAGTTATTCAATAGTGTTTTTTATCCAAAAAAGTTGAGAAATTACCCTTAAAATAAAGGCTCACCTTCTCCTACATGTTCATTTTCACCAAATCCTCCATAAGTGATTACATAAGTAATTATTCTATTAGTTTGTTAGCATATCATCTCTAGAGGGAGCAACTGGTCAATAATTTTGAAATTCTTAACTGACACACACACTTTTTTTTTTTTTAAAGATTCAGATTGGATGCTCTGCCATATAGCTAAATTGAATAATTACGTACATGCAGCACAATATTATTTAATTGAACCTTTCAGAATGAAAATAACCCAAGCGTACAAAACTCTTTGCAATCTGGAACAAAGATTGCAACATATATCTGCCAAGTAACAGCATCTCACGTGTAAACAGTCCATGGAAAACAGCTCTGGCCGTCCTCCCAAGAAAATACACATGAAAGAACATGTACACATGAGAGTACATACAAACTCTCAGGTTGTTTGCTATGAAAGTCCCACTGTAAAACAACAACTATATAGACAGATTGGGAATCCAGACAGCTGATAGTTCAATAAGCAGAATGTCTCACACCCACCAATAATATTAACAAATGCTCTTGTCCCTTAAGAAACATAACAACAACAAAATACCCACAGATACCCAACATTTCTTACCAACTACTGAGATTTAAAGTACCACTGAAAAAGCAAACTCCATTACAAATGCCAGCATTCTACCCAGAGCCCATTCTCTTTTTTTTCTTATTGCTATCTCTGCCACCTTTTTGTCAATTGATAACGGATTTCTGAGGACTGTTCTTATAACTGCTAAATGAGCACAGAGTACGGATGATGTGATGTCTCATCTGAGTCTCCTGGAGGGCCCAGTTCTCTTAACCTTTCCATTTCTTGAACCAACCATTTAACTATATATCATTTGCTGCTCAGCATCACAGCTAAAGACACAACAATGTTTTGCATGAACTGTCACTGTTGAAAGCATTGTTTATGTATCTCTCAAAATATAGCCACGTGTCTGTACTTGTTTACATTCCCGTAAAGACTGTGACACTCAACCTGACACAAAACGGGCTAGTTAAACATTTTGCCAAGAGTGGTATTCTAAATTAGTAACAAATAATTGAAAATGACAAAGTCAAAATAAAAACCAGAAAAGTTTGCATTCATTCCCAACCATACTTCCCCAGGACTTGCAGCGGCCAGATTCAAACACCATTTCTTCCTTTGGCACATTTCTATTTTCATACCCTAATTTCTTCAGAGGACGAATGGAATCATGATACTTTCCCAAAACAATGAGACCACCTTACCGGGTCCATTTCAAAAGCGAGAATATTCTTTTTGTTTCCATGACCACGGTGACAAAATAGAAAACCAGGTCCCTCTTCAGAACCTAATGTATGCAGTTGCCAGCCATTGGGCTTTCTGAGGCGGCAAAACTATTTTACTTAAAAATATTTTTATCTGCACTATAATACTTTTTCTTTTAAAGATATATAAGAATAAATATCAATATTATTCTCAGAATAGTTTTTTTTCTTAACTTTGAAAAAAATTCAGCATCTGAAGATTTCGATTTAGATTTCTCCTTGCACATCCTTTAGGCTTCTTTCTGTTCTAGGATTTATGCCTGCTCTTGCTCATGAAGAGCCCCTTTTTGGTAGAGCCTTTGCTTCTAGGGGGTGGAAATGTTGTGTGCTACATCCCAGATGACATAATTAAGGGATTGAATGGAAGAAATCTGTGGCCACCAATGTAATTATTCAAATTGGAATGTGACCATTGTCCCAGGATTCATGTTTTTCTTCATAAGCAAAATGTTTTGGGATTCTGTATAAGCATAGCTAGTTAGGATTTCAACACTAAACCACATCCCTGCACAGAGGACATGGGTTTTTGTGGTTGATGATCATAATAGTTAGAGAAATTTGACATCACTCTATCAGACTTGGCCATTGTTAGAAGGATGCAATTTAAATCCTGGCATGCATGGAAAAGCCCAGCTTATCTTTGGATGGTTAAAAACTGCATAGTAAATTTCAATCAGAATTCAGTCCTCTGCAATTGATTTCCAAGTTCCAAAAGCTCTGTATCATCACAGCAGAAGGCTTTCCAGTAATATTTTTTTCTAATATTGTATAGAGAAAAGCAGAACAAATGCAAAGCTATCCTTCTGAACAAAGTTCAACTGGATGCTACTAACAGTGCAAAGAATTTGAACTGAAATGGTTCTGTGCACTGGAAGGAACCCACTGGCAAGTGGCAAAGAAGGTGCTAAATGTGTTGCATGGCTGTTGTTTTAATAGCCCATGCTTTGCCCACTTTGACTTTTTAATTGCTTTCTTGCAGCAACCAGTCCCATGTTTAAGACCAGAGGGTCAGGCCTGAGCCGTTCTCATTGAAACTCTTGCCATTTGGCATCTGATGCACTTTAAGGTTGTCAAAATCAAGAGCCTTTCTTCAGCTAGGCATGTTAACCTGTTCGTGTCAAGCCTGGCTCTCGTTCCATCCACTATTCTGGACAACAGGTAAAACTAACCCACAGGACACAAAGCTACCTATGGTGCTTCCTAACTAAGCTTTTCAAAATCTGTGTAGCTTTCTTTTATTTGGTCACCATTATAATATGAGCTATCCAACAGAGAAAGAGCTGCTTGTAGCTTTAGAATACAGCTGGGTAATTATTGCCCTGCAGTCTCAGAACACCTTGGATCAAGGGCTCCAAGAACCTCATGTATCTGAACATTAGCAAGGTAAAAAGTTAGAGGTGGAGAGTTTCCCAATGTGATAAAAGTCAGCTGTACCCACCACTTTCTTCTAAAAGCTGGGGTTACTAGATTGAAACTTTATCAGTGTTTATGTAACACCTAAAAAAATGTACCTGACCCACTAGTTCCTATATTGTCTCTTTTGTCTATCATTCTGTTGCTACCTGATTTCCATATGGGTTCTGCACAGTAGGAAATCATCTTTCAAACCTTCAACCTTGGATTACTACATTTCCCTCTTTCTCTGCTCTATATCCCTGTTATTCAAGATAACACTCTTGGGATTCTATCCCAGGATTTTGTCATCTAACTACAGGAAACACAGGCATTATTCTCCCTTCCTGGGACCCACTAAGCAGGGAGTACTGTGAAGTGGTGATGTAATTGACTTTTGATTCTTAAGAGAAAAGGCAACATAAAACATAGGCTTCCATTGTGGAATGACATGGTGTTAGGTAAACAGTAACTACAGTCAATTCAAAATATTTGAGAAATGATAGCATTGACTTTGGAACAGTTTAGAGCTCCATTAACAATAGCACTTACCTTCCTTAAGTCATTGATTCTTTCAAAAGATCATGTCATCTAACGCTTATATTTTATAGGCAATAAAATGGGGCGTAGAGAATTAAAGTCACTTACTTGAGGTTACATAACCAATAAGATTGCCTCTGTCTCCTGCTTCCTAATGTTATGTCTTCTCTAGGAAGGTTGGGAGAGCTTACTTTCTGGGAGCTTTGCTTGTTAGTAGGATGTATAATCTATGGGAAAAGACCCAGCAACATTCGACTTTACTTATCTCCCTGGTTTCTCTGGAAACGTTGAATAGATATTCCCATGTCTTTCTCCTTCCTTCTTTTATTTTTTGGGCCACAAATAGTGAACGCCACTGCTTTACAAAGTTATCCTTTTCATCACTAAACGTTTTTCCATGTCACTTTCTGTAAAAGTACCGGAGAGTGATTCTCTTGAGACTTCCACACGGTTAAATCCTTGCTTTTAGACTCTTTCCTTCTAAACTAAAGAAATAAGTCCTAAGGACTGTGGATTAATCAAATTTCTTCAAATCCAAAGACTATTTAGAAGCTAAAATGCACAGATATTTTCCAATATTTAAGCTCTGCATACACTCTCTTTCTGTCTTGATTTGTACCCAGTAGCCAGATTCACTGGGTACATTGGGAAATGCCTTTTTTTATTTTTCGTTAATTACTTATTGGGCACTTATGTGCTATGGCCACATTTCTCTCACTCTCTTTACCCATCTGGTCAACCCTGACTACAACCCGAAATAGCAGTGACCAAGGCCTGTTGTTCACTCTGTGCTACTGTCATGTCCAGATCTTGGCTGTCCTCAACGAACGTGAAAGGGAGAACACCCGAAGTGAGTAAGCTTGCTCAGAGGAGTTACAAATGCTGCTCATAAGAAGAGAGGTAACAAGTGGGGATATTGCATGTGGGTGTGCAGACCTTGTGCTCCTGGGGACACTATTTACATGGACTATAATAGGAGCTGTGTCTCCTGGAGTTGGCCAGTGAAGCAGCCCTAACTTTCCAACAGACATGTACCAAAACAATATGTCGTCTTGTTTCTTGCTAAATAACATTTCCAAGGAAATAGGACACTCACCCTCATATGCAAGGACAATTTGAACTGAGCCAAAACAAAAAGAAAATCGATATGATAAGGATAAAATAATTCCTCTAAATTTTCATGACATTGCTCCAGCCCTAGTCCTTAATCTAATGCAAATTTCAGTCTTGGATTTCCTTGGTGACCTTGCCCATTTGTCTTTTAAAGTAGGAAAATAGTGGTGATTACCAGGTGTATTGAAAAATTTTGCCTAGTAGCCCAGGATAACAAGAATTCTCTTTGAGTTGTTTACATTAGAGCTAATATATTTTATACTGAATAACTGGCAATATATAATTTAAAAATCAGCCTTATTGTTTTTAAGCAGAGGTATCCAAACAAGCCTAGCCCTAAGCCTTGTGATTTTGCAAAGACAATGCTTAGTACTTTCGGAGTTTTGTTTCAGCTTTCATTGCTATCCATCCATTTGAAAAAAGCAAATATGACCCTTTAGCTAATAGCATTGGGGGAAACATTAACTATAGATTAACACTATGAAACAGGAATAAAATTAATGAACAAACAATCTAATGGAGTCACTACATGCGAGCACAGTAAACTTCTGCATAAAGATAGAGACAGTAAGTGGTCATGCTAACTATCTTAATTAAATGTAGTACCATTGCTAAAACTAAAACCTTTAATGTTTCTCCAATATTTTTTTAACAGATACCTCATATGGTCATCATATGTGGTGTGAAAACTGAATAATCAAGTAACATCCACCTAAAACAGCACAAACAAAATATATTAGGATCTATCTGCTATTACCATTGAGAAATATTATTGGAGACCACATTGAGGAAAGCGGATATAGTCTGACAAGGAGATATTCAAAGTGACCAAATGGCTGCTGGCACTTCTGTTTTCAAAGCTGCCTAGAACTCTTTCTCACTTTGAAACACTAATCTGCAGTCAGGCTAGTGTCTCTTCCCCGTCCTAACACCATGTTGCTCTAACAGACATTGTAGGCCCCGTGGTTCTGAAAGGACACAGTAGGAAGCTCACTCTTGTGTCTTGTGGCCTGCCGGATGCTGTGCTAGCGGCCTGTGTGCCTGTTCAATGAGTACAGAGGAAGCCATTTTTCTTCATGCTTTAGAACAATCAGTGGAGCCTACCAGTTTGCGCCGAAAATGCAGAATACAATAATAGGGTATGAAAAAAGAACAATGTGATGATCTTCTCCAACAATTGGTTTATGGGACTTTTTAAAAATGTTTGTGTAGTGTAAATGATGGATTAGGATATGGTGGGGGGGGAAAAGATGATATGAGACAGAGATATTCAGAGAACACTTATAATTCAACAATTCAAGAAAATAGGAAAGGAATCAAATCATTTAAACTGTTTTGATAGGTACTTACTAGATAAATGACACTTCTACCATGTTACTTTTAGAAAAGGTAGAATATCCAAAAGGGTTTATTGCATGGTACTAAAATCCCCATATTAGAAACAGACAACAGTTTAGTGGTTACCAGAGGGTAAGGGGGGAGAGAGGTGATAGAAGAGGGCAAAAGGGGTTAAATATATGGAAATGAAGGAGAACTGACTTTGGGTGGTGAACACACAATGCAATATATAGATGATGTATTATAGAAATGTACATTTTAAACCTATGCACTTGTACTAGCCAATGTCATCTTAATATATTTCATATAGATAAATAAATAAATAAATAAGCCAACCAGCCTGAGGTTTAAAAAAAAAAAAAAGAAAGAAAGAAAGCATTAGGTAGCTTTTCATGTTTCAGTAAGATAATTATTACACTTACAACATTTCTGAAAGTCCGTACATACATACGACGCCTTACAAAATGCTTATACATGTATATCCAGTACATACTTTGATTAATTCAGCATCCAATGAAGTTTATCTCTATTTTATCTCTATTTTACAAACAAGAGAGGTTGTGGTTTATGCAAGGTCACAGAAGGTGGATCACAACTGGGATTTAGTCCAGGTCTTTTGACTATAAATTCAACCCAATTTTGCATAAGACTCCCTTGGGGGAACTTTTTAAAAACGCAGATATCCAGACACTGCCCACTATCCTGTTCCCACTACTCCCAAGAGAGACTGATTTAGTAGGTCTGGCTTAGGTGACCTAAGATTGTGCAAGAGAGAGAGAGAGAGAGAGAGAGAGAGAGAGAGAGAGAGAGAGAGAACCTCTGAATATCTCATCGTGCAATAATAATTTCAAAGGTATAAGAGTTTGAAATAAATCTGTAGAAATCCTAGGATGGCCTGTGCAAATTGTTTTTGTGCCCTAAACATTAGCTTGTATGTAATTAGTCACCCAAAACTTCATATTAAAAGCATTCTGTTTAAGACTGTTATTGTGGTCTAATGTAAACCATATAAGATCAGGTGCAGTCAGAGCTAGTCACCTTTCCAGTTGTGTAACTTTATGTACATTAACTTCTTTCAGCCCAAGTTTACTGATATGTAAGATGGGATTGTAACAATTGAGTGAAACAAGACCTTCTAAAGTGCTTAACACAATGTCTGACAGAGAGTAAGTTCTCCATAACTCTTAAGAACATCTCTTTTCACAAGTAGGCTTCTGATTAATTCATGTTTTAGCTATATAGTTATAACTTACCTTTTCTTTCTCTTTTCCCATATTTGTGAGGAAATCACTATGTTCACTATTTGATCGTGCACATGTGTTCCTAAGCATATATCTTCACTAGTCTAGAAGCTCATATGCATTGAGTTTTGGGAATGACTAGGAAATTTCTCATAGCTCCTTCTCTAATCTAGAGTCGTTCCGTTTATAAAAATTAAAAATAATCTCATGAGCTGCGTCTTGCCCATCCAGCCATCTCTGTAGTCTTCTCCTCTCTGGTCAACCAGCTGCTTGAGTCTCTCAGGCCAGACACAGTCAAGGCCATGTACTCATGGTACATCATCTTAATGTCAACTGCATGAGTCTCGCAAGCTTTTCATTGTGTCTGTACAATACTATAATAATTTCCATTTGTTACAAAAACTCCTTGGTGGTATTGATTTTATGAACACTATACATTCCTTGCAATGAATATAGATTTTAGGGGAAAAGAGGCGTTTTCAAAATATGATGATTTATATTGCAATTCGTTGTCAAGTTCAGCTGTTTCCTGTGGATGATTTAGAGAACTTAGGGGCGCTGCAGAGAGGAGGGGACAGGTTGGAATGCCCAGCTGCTACCACCCAAAGAAACACCAGCACAAGGAAAACGGTCAGAATTCTGCATAATGACAAGAGTAGAGGAGCTTTTGTGGAAAAGAGAAGCAAAATAAACCGTACTGAATAATTCATTACTATATAAACACAGTCGTAAAGTGTCATGGCACCAGTTGAGGAGATAGGTCCCACTGCTGCCGGGTTCTGCTGTCAGTGGCTGCAGGGTCACAGGAGGCAAAGATAACCAAGTAAATTTCACTACCCTGATCTCCATTCCTCCCACTCTTAATTTGTTTGGCCCATTCTTTCCTATTGCCTGAAGACAATCATCAAAATCTGGCAGCTTTTGATCTGACTATTGTGTTTATTTTATCTTTAGCTTTCATAACTCGAAGGAAAACCTGAGTTTTTAATAAACACCCCACTACCAATTTATGAAAGGGAAAATGAGTTAGATAGTGATGCATTTTTTACGGAAGGCTTTTTAAGCCAGCTGTGGATGAGAAGGTCCAATTTGCATTGGAACTGCTAACTAGAACTCAGGGAAATCCCATCTGGTTTTGAGAAAAGAAAATAAAACAGAATAGAGAGTGCAATGCTTTAATAGTTTACGAAACATTTACTCAGCGCCCGTGTGGAAAAAGTGCCATGCTGAGAGCTAAGCAAGACTGCAAGAGAAGAGTGGAGTGGCCGCCCTGAGCCCTGACTATGGGTCCAGCACTGTTCTAAGTATAGTGGAGAATGAGGCAAATCTCATTCTCATGGAGCTTATATTCCATATATAAATGGCAAGAGCCACCTAGTAAATTCTATGCAGAGAATCATGAGAAATGAATAGCGAGCAGGTTGCTATTTACTGGGGAAGTCTTGGAAGGCCTCTCTGAGGAGTAAAATTGGAGGAGCTATCTGAACTACTAGGAGGAACTAGCCAGGCAAAAAGCAAGAAAAGGTGTGTTCCAGGAAGGAAAGCTAGAGAGCATGGCCAGAGTCTGAGATGTCCTGTGTGAAGCGAAACTGTAGGAGATGAGACTGGAGTGGTCGGCAGCTGGAAGATCACAGGGGACTTTTACAGGCGGTCAAAGTACAGAATTTTGGTTTGGAGATTTTAAGTAAGAAAGTGACTTGATCTGATTTATAATTGATACTTTTAAAAGATCACTTTGGTTTCATTATGGAGATTGGATTTTAGGGAGCCAAAAATGGAGATTGGGAGATGATTTGGAAGGCTACTGCAGACAGAGTCCAAGCAAGGAATTATGGTGACTTACTACTCTAGAACATGGATAATGGCAGTGGAGAAAAACTGATATGTAAGACATTTGTTGCCCAAGTAGGGTCAACAGAGCTTCCTGGTACCCTGGATATGTAGAGGTGAGTTGGGGTAGCAGCTCAAGTGTGATGACTAATTAGGGGCTTGCACATCTGGGTCAAACCCAAGAGATGGGAAATCTGAGGGATGGTATAAATTTAGGAGGAGAGTAAAATCTAAAGTTCTGATTTAACCCTTTCTAATTGGAGATGCCTCTTGGATATTGAAGTGAAAATCTTGAGTATGCAGTTGGATATAGGAAACTGGAAATCTGAGAGGAGGCTTGAACGGAAAATCATGGTCATATAGATGGTAGGTATTACAGCCAAGGAGCTGGATGGGATCACCCAGAGAATAAGTTGCCTAGGGTCACGCCCGGGGCCAGCCAAAGATGGAGGTATGGGGGGGTTCAGTGCAGGAGGAAGAAAGTTGGAAAAGTTTTGGGCTGTTAAAGCTAAAGGAACAAAGTATTTCAGACAGAGCCTTCATTTCTGACTGGCACATAGGTGGTTTTTTATGTTGATAAAATAAATATTTTATATTATCTAATATGTTGGACTAGACTAGTATTACAAGGGTCTAATAGTTTGCAAATAATGAGCTACATGCATACATTACCCCCAAAAATCCACACAGAGACAAAGCTAAGAACAGGGGAGCCGTTGCTAAGTTCATGCCTTTGACCCGTATTTGCACTGACTGCCCTTACTCTTTGCTGCACTTCATGAAGATAATTCCCTCTTGATTAAAGAAATTAGTGCCAGCAAGGATTCCTTGTTTGAATCCCACCCATTTCACAAAGCTGATGTCCAAGTGTTGCAAGCTGTTCTATTTTTGTAGTTCAACAAATACGTATAGAAGACCTAGGTGTGCCCTGCTCTATGCTAGACAGACAGAAAAATACAAAATAAGCATAAATATTCAACCTGAGTATCAAGGAGCTTATATCCTGAGCGAAAACAGATTACTTACACTGATACCTGATTATCATTAAAACAAAATGAAAAGAAGAATACTAATTCCTAGAAATTTCTTAGTTGGGTTTTCCCTTTTATGTACCTTACCCACTACTAACATTTTGGGAGAGAGGAGTTAAAATAATACCTTGACCTTCCATTCCTTCCTGTCCTCACCCCACGATGCTGACATCTGCTGGGATATGTGTTCCCAAGAGATGTATTGAGATTTCCTCTGCTGTTGTCATCTCTTTAGTCTCTTTGGGAGCACAAAGTAGTGGTGAACTCATAGAATCCAGCAAGTAACATCTTCTTGCATTTGAACTGAACATTTTACAGTTTCCAAGGTAATTTGAACTGTGACACTCATAAATTTATGAGTTAGAGAGCACACGTCTTCATAATTGTATCAATGAGGAAACTGAGGCTCCAGGGTTTGGGATGAGGAGAAAGTGACTTGTCGCAAGTCCACACAACCAGGTCCATGCTCCTACCATTAAATGAGTATGTTCTTATGGAAATGTTTCTAAATAAGACCCTTCAGAGCTTAACTCTCACCAACAGAAGATATATATATATATATAATTACATGCAGAGATAACACAAATCACCACTAAAAGATGAACTAATCAAGCTTTAGGAATTTAACATTATTGGAGGAGTAGGGACAGAGGTTCAAAAGCAGTAGAATAATGGCCATGTTGGGTTAGGGTTTGAGATTGAGGTTATTCTTTCTTTGATGCTGAAGCAGATGCCCCAAAGGTCCCACTTGGAGTGGCACTGACCTCAGTTGCCTGGGACTCAGCCCACACTGTCGAATATAAAACCCTCATTTTATAGCTGATGCTATGGTGTCAGCTTTGAAGACAACAGTAGCAAACATTTTTAAAAAGCCCTTTAGAATGTATATGCACTTTTACATTCAAAACTCTCAGTCATATAAACCTTATAAACTCCAAGCAGTTTAGAAACATTTCTTTGAAAAAAGTATCTTCTCCAAAATGAATGCTGACCCGTGATCATTGTACTGATTTTGATGTTTTTAAAAGTTTGATTTTATATTTAGACAGGGTTCTTTGGACATGATGGGATAAAAATTGTCACATCAAAATATGCTGTTTCAAGTCAAATTATTATATTGTTTGTTCTCAGTGGCAAAAACAATCCTAAAGCATTCTTTACACCACTAGAGGTATAGATACAGAACCTTGCAGTTATTGATAATAAAACCCTTGTGTAGACAGCTAATGAGAGATGAAATGAAACTGACATGATTATGAGCTGCTAGCAATATTATTTTGTATCTTACACTTGAAAACAAATAAGCTTTGTGCATGTTACCTGATGGTTGACTTATGTGATAAAAATGTGTACGCACTGCATTGAGGCTGTGTTGGCTTCATTTGAAACTGTGGCTTCCATGGGTTTAAAAAATACATATACTGTTTTATTTGCAAAGTGACAACCATAAATTTTGGTGTGTTTAATTGTTTAAACCAGTGATTTCCAGAATGTCAGTGGTCTCCTCCTTGTATGACTTTTAAAGCAGGCTATTTTGAAATAGGTAAATTACTCAGTAGAAAGCTTATATATCTTCCTCAAAACACGTCTTATCCAGGAGTGTGTGTACACTGGAAGTGTCTTATTCTTTAAGTCTCAGACCAGTTATGTTTCCCACTTTAAGAAATTGCCTATGATACAAAAACAGCCTATATGAACATTATCAAAACTATCTTTGTTCTATAGAAGTCATTCAATACTGGGTGAGGCCATAAGAACATTTATAGGGTCTTCTCATACAATAAAATTCAATGTTAAAAGTATAATTAGTCAAAAAAATAACCTAAATGGCAACAAGGGTTTTTCTTTTCTTTCACTACTGGAATTTTTTTCTACCTCCTAAAACCTCCCAGCTGCCCTTTGTGAAGTTCCTAGAATAATGATTAACATTATTAAACCAGAGACTAAAAATCTTGGTATGGACTGACCCATGGGGACACTGTCATTATTTTAAAATAAAATAATAAAAGGGACGTCCCGTAGGGGGCAAAAGCCTGACTCATCCTCGCAATTTACTCTATTTGTCAAAGTTACCCCAAAAAATTTCTTGGGAGTGACTTGAATTGGCTGTCAGAACCAGGTGCTCTCGAGTGTCTTGCCTTTGTGGTTTGCCTGTCCAGGTTTCCCAGTCATTGGTTCATTGGTTGAACATCAATGTTCTCACAAGGGTGTGATGTGGAATATAATACTCGTCATCTCTTCCAGTAGAGGCTGAGGCCATTTGTAAAAAATCCTTCTTCATGTCCCTTCTATAGTATCTTTCCCTCAACACACGCGCACGCGCACGCACGCACGTACGCACACACACTCCCTCTCTCCTCTCCTTTTCTCAATGCAGATTGAATGGAATGTTTTGTTTCCTACATGGTGTCTGGAAGACTGGTACAGTTTTCCCCAATGTACTCCAATGAAACCATGCTCATTTCCTGTCTATCCTATAGTTTACAGATACTGCCACTGTGCCACTGTGCTCTTTGGAGTACAAAGGGGTTTTGCTCATATTATTAAAAATATTATATTATATATATGCTCTATTTCATTTAGCAGGCTCATTTTATTAACTCCCTATTTTCACCTATGGTGCTCTTTCAATTTGTCAAAGCCCAAGAACTATGGAACAATGTTAATTGTAACTTCTCTATGCCCTATAAAATATGCCTTCTTAGGCTATGAATGAATATGGGATACGTTTCCTAGAGCAGAACCCACGAACCCATGTATATTTTTACCTGCATTCCTGCCACTACAGGCCCTACCCCAACCCCCAACACTCATACACATGTACACGTGCATTCTTTCTTTCTTGGAATTAGCAAGAAGTCTTGAGATGTCCTTTACCCCTACTGGAAGGATGTGAAACCAAATCCAATACCTTTCTCCCACCCCCAAATCAGTTTTGTCTTGCGGACTTTCTCCCCAACCCTAGCTTGCTGTTCTGTTTTTCCTATTTTCCCTAAATGCAACTTACTTTAAGCATGTATTAACTTGATTAATATTCCTACAATTGAAGGATAATAGATGATTACCCATTTGTCAGTCTTAGCCATGTTCTTCTCTTTTAAATGTCTACTTATGACGTACATCCAGACTGCACGCCCTTTTTATTGTCTTAAAGAATCAAAGCTAAATTAAAAAAAAAAATTAAGATACAAAATTTATTTTTAAAAAATGCAAAATTTGTTTTTCATTTTGGCTATCACCAAAAGGGGAATCAACAAGCCAGAAAATGCAAAGCAAAAAAAGTGTCCCCTGACTGCTCTGTCTGTGCCTCCTCAGCGTGTGCATCTGGTTGTTCATCTCTGAAAGTGTGTGAAATACTTATTTCTTTAAAACTTTTTTTTTTTTGGTTCTTTTCTCCCTTCTTGTTTGGGAATTAAGTGCTTTTCATATTATATATATCTATCTATGTATATATATAAATATATCAATGTGTTTCTTTTTAATTGCTAGATCTTTAGATTTGGTTTTATCCAAAATTATGAGGAAAAAAAAGTTATGAATTGTTTTCTGCAATTTTTCCCCACTCCCTCTTTAAATGTGGAACAACTTCAGCTGCAGAATCCCCACATCCACATCTTTCAAAAGAGCCCAGTCTCTTTGGGAATCATGTACCGTGGGTGGCATGGGGGAAATGAATGAGGTCATTCCAACTGTACCATTTCTATATAGGGAAGTAATTATCAACCCAACGAATTGGCCTTTCCGTCACCTCTGCAGCTCTCTAACCCCTTCCCTTATCTCTAGATGGGGCTGTGGGCTGTAGATGAAGTTGTTCAACCTGAATGCATAAATCTAATCTCCTTGTTTTTGCTTTTAACCTTTGGATCACTATTATTAGTATTACTATTTTATGTATTTTGACTATTTTTAGTAGGAAAAATAGTTTAACTGTTTTTATGATTTGAAAATCTTTAATGAAACTGTAATGATTTTTTAAAGTAATTGCATGTTGAAGAAGTTGCAGCTTAGGGTGTGTGAGATTGTCAGTGTTAGAGTTCTGTTCTTTATTTCTGTAGATGGGCATGTGTAGGCTCATTTGTTTTTGTATATTGCCCATCCCTTCCTTACAGCCAGAAGCTCTAATGCAGCTAGATCACTCCGCGCCGCCCTTACATGGACATGGCGACTCACTTACACATTTACTCCCATCATCTTCATCTCTTGTGTAGTACACTCATAGACACAACCCTACCCCTCTGCATCTTTCCTTCCCATACCCCTCCTTTCTTCAGCATTGTTCAAATGTATGTGCTGTCATCCATCCCCTTAAATTAAAGAAAGTCTAAAATGTGTCAACAATGACAAAAAATTTAAAAATCAAATATATATATATATCTGAGAACCTATAACAGTGCAGAAATTCATTCAAAACCCTCTACGTTCATAGATTTTTTTTTAAGGCAAATTATAAAGGTAAACAGGAATTTTTTTTAAATTTTTTAAATCATCGCAATCGGAATTATTTCAAATTCAAAATTGATGCCCTTCCAGGCCCCTTAAAGTAAAAATTTGTTAAAGTGCAGATTTTTTTTTTTCTTTTTATGTTATGTGGTGTGGATGTATGTGTTGTTGCCTCCCTGTATCACCCTCTGTTGTAAATTATTATATTTGAAAATTTAGACATTTTGCTCAAAAGTTCTTTTTTAAAGAAATGACAACAGAAAAAGCAAGTTACAAGAATGTGGCAATTCTATTTGTCCAAGAGCATTCTTACACAACTTTCTTTTGTAAATTTTTCTTTCATGCCAAAAAACATGCGGGCAATTTGTTGATGTAAGTTGACTATAAATTAATACGGTATGCTTTTTTAAAATTTATTTTGTCTGTATGGAAATGATTTCTCTCTTTGTTTTCTGAAAACAGCCTCTATTTTTTTATTTGCTTTTACTTTTCTTCCCGTCCTTATCTTGTGAATGCCTTGTTGATGTTATTTGCTCTCCTACCCTCTAGCTTACTTTGGCCCTGAAGTTAATTTTATTTTCTACTATATGATTTTAAAGACAATATTAAATATTTTGTTTCATTTGTGTCTATTTGCTTAATTTTCAGTGTTACGTTTTGTGCTGTATTGCTGTTAATAATCAATGTGAATTCTACTCTTGGTAGAAGGGGGTGGGTAAATTGTTCTTGACATCCAAAGGAGTCCTGGCCTCTTTGCTTATCCAGCTTTAAAGCCTTGAAAGTAATGGCAGGGTCTGATGTGGGATATTGAATGGTTACAGCCTACCCAAGGCTTGCACCGCAGATGAAAATGAGTTAACTGCAAGTGTTATCAGTAGTAATTACAACCTAATTTAACTCCTTGGAAAGAATTCAAGGAAACCAGTCCTTTTTGTTCCTTTTTTTTTTTTCCTTCTGCAAATGGGGAAATAAGGTTACTCTCAAGTAATTATGGTTGAGTTGTCCAGGGTACCATCACCACCACCTCAGGCTACAAAACAATTTTACTGAGAATAATGACATCGAGAATTTCAAGTGTTCAAAGTGTTCTCCTATTATAATGATGTCTTCCAACATATAGAAATAAGTACTGGTGAAAACACACACATACAGAAGGTACACAATCTCTCCCCCCCCTTTCTATTAATAATTTTCATTTCTCTCAAGGATTTAATCAGGTAAGCTTTAAAAAGATCCTAAGGTAGATTCTACCAAGAAGAAATACAACGATTTTCACACCTAAATTTTATTTAGGAAACTTTTCAGGTTGGTATTGCCATTTTGTGTGACTCTAGGGTGACAATACCCCTTGACCTTAAAGGTATTTGGATCAATGTTGCCTTACTCACTTTAGGAAACATAGTCGGTAAGAAGTGCTATAAAAGTTTTAAATAAAGAGGTTACCTATCTCACTTAATTTTAGATATTAGTGTCATCTGAAACTGTTAAAAGAAATTATCAAACTGAAGAGTGGATAGTAGATATGTTTCCAACCCAGCAGCTTTAATGAGTAGGCTTTCTCTACCGAGGTTTATATAATTTTATATTGTTTGACTTTGGGAATTACATTTTAGGTTTAAAACTAAGAAATTCCTCAATGGGGTGCTAGTTTATCTAACTTTATTGAAAGCTTTTATTTTTGTTGACTGAGCTATCCATAGGTCAATTTAATAAAAGGCTAATCTTTAAAAGAAAAAAAAATACAAGCTCTTTGAACTATAATAAATTATTCCTCAAACTCTGCATTTAAAATAGCCTTAATAATCTGCATCCTATATTATCATACTTCTGCTTAGCATGAAACTACTACATAAAAAATGGTCAGAACAAAGTGATCAATGGCTTCAGTGTTTATAGGCCCAAAATAGTAGAAATGATACTAGTAACTCACATTTCAGAGTAGCATTAGGCTCTGTGCTAAATATTTAACATGCATGATAATTAATATTAACATGCATTGTTACTATTCACATTGGTGCTTTGAGGTAGGCTGTATTATCATGCCCATTTTAAAAACAGGTTAAGAAATTTGACCAAACTCAGATGGCTGGTAAGCCACAGAGTGGTGGTATTAACTTGAGTCTGAGTAACTTCAGAGGAGAAGCTCTTAATCATAAGCAAATGAAAAACTCCACTTGACATTCCTTTTTTTTACAATGGATAATGATATCAAGGGGCTATGGCTCATCTTACCTGGGCATATGTTGAAAAATACAATCTGTAGCCTTACAGAATGAAACCCATTTCAGACAAAATAGGGGGAAAACAGTGTCCACCTAGAGATTCTCATTTTATTAAAATATAAGTTAAGCCCCTTTGAGACACTTGAGGTTTTCTGCTGTCTTCTCCACAGGTACTTGCCACGTTGGTCCATGGCTATCTTTCCTAAAGATGTATGGAGAACAGTTTCATGATTTCAAGCTTTGAAATATGTATGTGTTACACGTGCACACTTCTGTGGCACCAGATAACTAAATGAATATTATTTAGTACCTAATTTTGTGAGGAAAAGGATGATTTCTCCCCATTCTATGTGAATTTCCCAGCAGAGAATTAGAAAAATGCTAATGAAAGATGAGGTAAAGAACTTAAATATACATAAAATAAATTAAAGGAATTGCAGCAGATTCTCTCTCTTCAATGTCCTTGTTTTGGTGTTTTTGTTACTTCTTAGAGTCAAATATCCCCAGAGAGGCAAAGGTTGGAGCCACATTGAACTTCATGCTGCTCTTCTTGATTTTTCTTTTTTTTTTTTTTTCTTTTTTTTTCAGATAACCCCCTACATTCACCATCACCCACAACATTCTCACAGTTCAGAAGTGTTCTATTAAATTTTTAATACACTGTCTTTTTCGACGGCAGAGAGCCCCTTTTGCTGGATATCAGCTCTAGACACATGAATTATATATCTATAAATACAATCATAAAGCAAAAAAGCAGGGCAGCCTTCAGGGCTAAAATAGACCTTTTATATCCCTAGTGATCTCTCTGGTTTAAAAAAAAAAAAGCACAAACCTGTCAAAAAAGGGTATGTATTCCTGATTTAAAATGATAACTTTAAGGAATACAAATCTTATTCCCAATCAAAGAAAAATTCAGGGGATGAAATAGGAGGTCGAAGTTTTGATGGATTATAGATTTTGTATCACTCTGCCTGTAACCCCTTATGACTTTAGGCTTATTAGTTCTGTGAATACTTTTGAAAGAATAGACATCTGGTAGATCACTGACTCCATAATCTTTGGGCAGTGAAAAAAAATCAGCTGCTCCAAAATTTCTGAGGATAGTCACTTTGGATGAAAACAAATAAACAAAGTCTTAAATAGGCTTCCACAGTCTGAGTCATTTCTATTCAGGAACTAATAATGAGAGAAATACATCCCTCACCTCCTCATCTCAAATGATTTGTGCCTGTGGCCTCGCCGGGATACTATAATTATCTCAACTCTTAAAGATAGAATTTGATATTAAAATTGATTCTCCATTCCAACTCACACACCTTCCACATTTATAGTTATCTAAAATGTTCCACCTATTTTCATTATAATTCCTACTTGTAATAATGACCCTACATCCCAGTTGACTTCCTTTTAAGCTAAAAACACTTTTCCAATTCCTTGAGATGCCAGGAAAGGGGTTTATGAAAGTTTTTACCATTTCAGTGATTAAATACCACCAGAATTTGGGCTCAAATATTCCTGAGAAGGGGCATCATTTGTCATTTTTATTACTGCTACCAGGATTAATAACAAAACAGTAACGATAACTGATGATTAGTAGTTTTGACAGTTTCCGTTATTTAAAACTCTGCAATAGCGTACCCATCGTTTTAGTTTTGAAATAAGCTTTTATCATTTCACTTATAGCTCACCAACATTTATAAGTTAAGGAGCTTCAGGACCCTCTTTCCATCACATTATAAAAGAATGGCATTTATTTATTTATTCATTCATTCATTTTTGGTAATCCAAGAGAGATGCTTGCATTCGGGTGTTGAATGAGGAGGAAATAAGCATAGGAAAATGGGGGTGAGTCAGCTGCAGAGTGAGCAGTTTGTAAATTGTGTAGCTTTTTAACAACAAGGGTGTTGTGGAAGCTTTAGCTAGAGTCGAAGGAAGGGGGTAGGAAAATTTAAGACTCCACTTGGGTGTCACAGACGGCACACTATGAGTGCAAATGAATGCCACTCTATAGTCGTGAAGACAGTGATCGTAATCTTAGTGTCACTTAAAGGGACACTAGCATCCTACTTAACGATCTGCCTTTACATTTAAATTATTTGCATCAGGCCTCTGTCTCCCGACAAATCAGTTATTCCTTGTCCTTTATCCCAGCTTCCTCTCTACACGCGGGTAGATTTTTATCATTGCCCTAAGGAACAAGTGATTCTCAGTATTTGTGCCTGCAAAGAACACACATTCTAGACCTTTGTTCCAGGTGAGATGGGGAAGAACTCTTGTCTTGTTCCTTGAAGGAAAGTAAAGTCGTCCCCAAGTAATCTCTAGGGAACCCTTAAACAGTTTGCACAGGACTTCTCTCTCCTGATTGCGCTTCTCTTATTCAAACACTACGTTTTCCCACGTGTCACCTTAAACATAACACTCAGGACCCTGTACTAGAAGAATAAGGAGAAAAGTTAGCCCAGGTTAGGTTTATGACTGGCTTACCTATACAGAAACGTGCTCCAAATCCCATTTATAAAAACTAGCAGAAGTGTGTAAATTATGCATTAAATAAGTTGCAAGATATATGAATTATTGATGTTCACCATGTCAAAAATAGGCATGCTGGTCCAGTAAAGCGGGTCTAAAGCTTTGACAAATCCACAAAGATCATTTTCCTCAATAGTTTCAAACTCCGAGCACTAGAAGAGAAACACAGACCAAATTATCATCTTGAGATTCTCATACAGATTCTTGTTTTATTTCCCCATGTATAGTAACATTATCTGGTAGGCCAGAGATGATGGTACAATGCTCTATAGTCCCTTCCGTTCTAAACAATATTCTTTTTGTACATCATTGCTACGCTCCCTAGCTCTATTTCTCTCTGTGTAACACACTGTTAATGGCTACATATGGAGGCAGTGAAGGCTTCTGGCATGGGTGCGGCAGTTCTTCTCAGGTGCTATGAAGGTTTGCAATAGCTTTCTTCTCAGGTGGCCCTTCCCTTAGCACACCTGAAATCTGGACAAATTAGATGCCGCAGTTCTACCTGAGGCACAGGACCTGTTTAAACATACAAGGTGTGGAAAGCTGAGCAGGGATTGTCTAATGTGTGAGTCAGTCTTTACAGGAAGAACCTGGGAAGACTGTGTAAGCTCACAGGTTTGTATACCTGGAGTGTCCCTAGAACTTTGCAGTCTGGAGCCACATGTCTGGGTTTGTCACCAACAGGGAGGGGCACCTCAGCAAAGTCATAGCTGATAACAGATGCTCAAACACCAACCATCCCGTCAGGGCAAAGTTACTCCTAAGAACAGAATACACAAGAACATTGTACCTGGTTGAGAGCTTAGTGACCCAGCTCAGAAAGAGGCCTTCAACGATATCACATTAACATCTCAACTAGCTGACTAACTGGGGCAGGTGAACATCATGCCATCTTTGCTAGAAGATTTTAAAAAACAATAGTTAGAATAGATATTTTGGACAAGATTCAATGAAGAGACATGAACTGAGACTTTTTGAGATTTTTTTCTCTGTTTGAAAAATAACACTGTAAAGAGACGAGAAGAGACCCTGATGATCTTGCTTGCATACAAGAATAATACGCTGGGCCTTCGGGTTAGGTGACTAACATCCATCACAGAATATTTGTGGTCCCTGTGATCTGCAAGACACCATGATTTAGTGAACTATTCTGAACTTTCTTTCCCGACCTAGTTCACATATTTATAAATGCAGTAACTAGTTAGTGTCTGTGGGTCCCTGTTATATTTTTGCCATTCTAGTTAAAAATCACTATTTTTCAAAACTCACTTTGCTATCTCTACATTTCTGAATCTAAAAGTAAGTTTCCGATAAGTCATAGCTGTCTAAGCTGGGTATTTTTTAAAATCTAGCATCCAGCTCAGTCTGTATTGCATATAGCGTAAAAGCAGTGCATTAACATGAGGTTAAGCAATGCCAGGCGAGTTGTCATTTAATAGTCAGGGGAATTTCTGGAAGAACATAGTCAAAATGGGTTTGTCAGATGAACAATGTTAACCACTTATAACTTCCCCTCACTTAGCATATAGTAAATGAAGACTGCATTTGATAAATGTGAAATAAAAGGTAGTAACTTCAAATACTGAAGACATGGTCTTTTATCTTCCCGGATCTTGGTCTCGGTGACATGGAAAATATGTCATTCTCATCCTCATGGGAGCAAAAAGGTAGAGACCCGAGAAGGCAATAAAGAAATGCAATGGTTTTCAAATTAATCACATGTGTGCACACACACACACACACACACACACACACACAAGTTTGATAGTCAGTATTTGCAATAGTATAACTGGATGTTATCAGCCCATAAGCAGATCCTGGAAACAGCCTATATGAATTCTATCTAAATAATTACTTGAGAGTATCTTTAAAATCTATGCCCTTCAATTTGTGGATTTCGGGTTTTGGTGGCAAGAGGCATATCATGGGCTCTGAAACAGCCTAGAATGGTTAGGCTGTCACCAGAAAGAATCCATATGTGGATCCAGGTCATTTGATTGTAATTTTTGAGGCGTAACCTATGAACGCCATTCATAGTTGAGAGTGACTGAATTATGTTTATGTACAAATATGCTAATTCTGTGTTTCTTTTTCTTTTCAATCCCAGGAGGTGAATTAGTTATCCCTCTTCTTGTAGAAGACCCTTTAGCTACCCTTCCTATTGCTACTCGTGCACCTTCCATTACACTCCCCCCTACCTTTCGCCCCCTCCTCACCATTATTGAGAACACCAAAGATTCCCTGTCCATGACCTCTGAGGCGGGGTTACCTTGCTTGTCGGACCAAGGCAGCGATGGTTGTGATGATGATGGCTTGGTGATATCTGGGTATGGCTCAGGGGAAACCTTTGACTCTAACCTGCCCCCTACTGATGATGAAGATTTTTACACCACCTTCTCCTTGGTAACAGATAAGAGTCTTTCCACTTCAATCTTCGAAGGTGGCTACAAAGCACATGCGCCCAAGTGGGAATCCAAGGACTTTAGACCTAACAAAGTCTCCGAAACTAGTAGGACTACTACCACATCTTTGTCCCCTGAGCTGATCCGCTTCACAGCTTCCTCCTCGTCTGGGATGGTGCCCAAATTGCCAGCTGGCAAAATGAATAACCGTGATCTCAAACCCCAGCCTGACCTAGTCTTGCTTCCGTTGCCCACTGCCTATGAGCTAGACAGCACCAAACTGAAGAGCCCACTAATTACTTCCCCCATGTTCCGTAATGTGCCCACAGCAAACCCCACGGAGCCGGGAGTCAGACGGGTCCCGGGGGCCTCAGAGGTGATCCGGGAGTCGAGCAGCACAACAGGGATGGTCGTCGGTATTGTGGCTGCTGCCGCCCTCTGCATCTTGATTCTCCTGTACGCCATGTACAAGTACAGGAACAGGGACGAGGGGTCCTATCAAGTGGACGAGACGCGGAACTACATCAGCAACTCGGCCCAGAGCAACGGCACGCTCCTTAAGGAGAAGCAGCAGAGCTCGAAGAGCGGCCACAAGAAACAGAAAAACAAGGACAAAGAGTATTACGTGTAACACATGACACCACTCACAATACCTGAATTTAAAACAGAGTTATTTCTATATCAGTATATAAATACTTGCGAAATGAGATTTACCAGATGTCAGAACTGTCCTAACTGTGAGATGGGGTAGACCATGACGATGGTGGGGAAAACCATTTTTTAAAGGATACACACCATGATGTACCTACCTTTCAAGTTCAGCCATGGCTGCTTTGATTCGGTCATCGCCTGGAGACAGAACATCCGTTCTGCCCTGCTGTATCATAAAGCACACACCTTGCGCTCTGGAGCAAGCCGATGGCTCCCCACTTTCGCGGACTTGGGAGCGCCCTTCTCTTGAGGACCTTTCACCCAAGGTAGAAGACTTCATGGCTTACTTGTTCCATAACTCCAAGTGAGTCTGTAACAATGTTTGTGAAGCTTGACTGTAACAATGGTTTCTTTTTTGTTTGTTTGTTTAATTATGTAAAAAACAAAAACAAAAACAAAAACAAAAAAAAAAAGAAAAGAAAAATGTTAAAAACAACAACAAAAAAAACAACACCCAAACACCCTTGTCTGGTTCTGGCCAGTACTTGTAACTTTTCAAGATCTGAGGGGAAAAAAAAAAAAGGCTTTTGGGTTTTTGTTTATTTTTTGAGAATGACTGGACATAAGTTCAAGAAGAAGAAGAAAAAAAAACTCAGAAAACAAAGTCAAGAAAGACTCTTGCCATATGAACTCAAAAGCTACCACGGTGTTCACTCTACATATCAGGTTGTGGTGTTTTTAAAATCTGTTGTTTGTTTCCTATATGATGCTTTGCTGAACACAGAAAAATTATGTGATGGATGGTAATATTGATTTGAAAAGCTGGTCCCTCAGGATCTAATTCCAGAATTTGCCACCCAAACCCAGAACAGATGGGATTAGGGTTGGTTTTATCAGAGCTATTGGCTTTACTTAACAATATTGTTCCTGTCCATTAGCCCAGCCAAATTGTGGTAAAGGAGACAGCCCCACAAACTAAAACAGAGCCTTTCCAAGGGAGGGGGAAGGGGGCGTGGGCTGTATCTGGAACTGATTGAAATGCATGCAAATATAGAAGAAAAGACAATACTAAAAGTCTGTTAGAGAATCAAAACAGACACTAGGGGAGTTCAACTTGTGATGGAACCACAAAAGGTCACACAAGCCAAACATGGCATGACAAGAGTGCAAAATCTATAGTTCTTCCCCTGTCCCCAACATGCTGATGTTTTTCGTAGTGGTTTAATTTTGTAGCCTGACACTTATGGATAACTCTATCCTTCCATTTGCTCATGTCTCCCTTCACCCATCTTTTCTAAAACTAAATAATAAATGAGTAAAGCTGCTGTGACACACACACAAAAGGAATTTAATAGTATAATATATATATAAATAAATATATATACAGATATATTTATCATGGTATGTTTGATGGGATGACTGAAACAGGAAAACTGTTAAAGTCGTGAACTGGAATGAGAATGTTGTTTCAAAAGAAAATCACAAAACAACAAAAAAGTAAACCTTAAAATGTGAAGAAAGTGTGAGTTTTAGTTTTGTCACAGTTAACTGTGTCAAAAGAGAATAAAAAAACTCTTCTCAGATTTTGTTTACATATTTTACTACATTTTTGCTGGTCTAATTCCTTAGCTACCTATGTACATACTGCTTTAAGAACTGTTCTTTCCTTTCTATCCGTTTATTTAAGTGTGTTTGGTTTATACTCCAGTTGTCTTTCTTTCTTTTTGAAAAGAGGAAATAATGTATAGAAAAACAATAGGTCGGTTGTGTGGCCATAGCTGTTTGAAAAGCAAGAGACAAAGCAAGACAAATATTCACACAAAAAAATGAAGTGTGTCCTCTGGAGGGTCAGATATATACAATTTCTTTTGTACAGATGAAAATCAATCAGCTGTTTAGATTTAGAAATCTACTCTTGCTGGTCGTTGTAAGTTGCATGAATATTTGACTTTGAAAAAATATCTTCAAGACCTGGGGCAAAAAGTGCAATCTAAACAATGGCAGCCTTTACTAATGTGTGTGGAAAGAGATGTACCTCATTCTCTGATATTTCAATATGTTAAGAGTTTGGGATTTTTGTCATTAAAAAAGACAGGATTATAAAGCGACGTCAAAGCACGATTTTAGATAACCTAAATGGCCCAACCTATATGAAATTGATTATATCTCGATGTCTTTAAAAGATGCTGTTCTTGGAGTCTTGAGGTCTTGTGAACTGATTTTCTGCTTTCTTTCTTTACATTTTTTTTTTATTTGAATAAAAATACATTTGTTACATTCCTTTTAGTGTAAGTTCTATTTGGACAATTTTATGGGAACATGTGCATTCTGTATGTGAGCTTCTATCATATTCCTGTTGTTTTATGAACAGACTCTTAAGGAATTTATTTCATAATGTTGTGATGTTACTGCTTTTTTCTTTTCTCTTTTATTTCATATTTGCATTTTCGTTCAAGGATATGCTTAGCAATAAAATGTTCTTCCCAAAACCTGTATGATGATGCATTTTTTATTTTCTAGACATTTGGTAAAAGATCTTATACTAAATCTAAACATATCGTATCTTATTAAAAGCCAAGTAAGCTAGGACCACTTACACGTGAAACAAAATATTCTAACCAGTTACTAATTACTTATATAAACATCAAAAGTGGCATATGTAGGGGCAAAACAATTATTGTCTGTCAACTGAGGCATTATTGTTTAGATTGCTATGATAGAGTAACCAGGAAAGAAAACAGGTAAGGTGACAAAAGCATTGTATTCTGGAAAAGATTATTGGATACTATATTTTCAAAAGTGTTTGGTAACTTTTAAGTATTTGCTGTAAGTCAACAAGCTGAACAGTTCTCCAGAACCGTGTTCATGTAGTGCTTTAAAAATGGAAAAGCTTTAGATGCCTTCTTTTTAAGCCTCCCACCCTACTGATTTTTTTAAAAGCATTATATCCAAAAACAAAATTTAAATGAGTGCTTAAATTTTAACAGCTTCTTTCTAGATTTTCAGATTATAAAATTCTGCAAACGTTCATTATATTTGGAACCTTTGTTGTATTTCAGGGGCCCTTGATTTGCTGGTTCCCTAAGCACAGGCATACTTTACCAAATGGATAATCCATCATGATACTCCATATTTTTCACCATGATCCAGAAATCTCAGTTAACTGAACAGCTGTATTCTATTCATACATTGGTTACCAGTTTTCAGAGTTTGAATTCAAAATAAATGTAATTAACTCTGTTCCTTCAGATTTCATTAATGGAAAGGTTATGCTATTGACTGTCATGTGAATGGAAAAAAATGAGGCTCAATGATGTCAAGCTATGGAAAGTTCCTCTTTTGGGTCCTGTCTCAGATAATTTATGTAAAGTAAAGCAATCATTCATGAATGCTCATGATGTGACAGGTACTGTGTTAAGTGTTTTGGATCTGTGTTGTCTGTTTAACCCCCGAGTGGTAGAGAATCTTTTCCTCATTTACAGATGAGAAAACAAAGACAGCAAGAGCTGAATGACAGCTTGGTTAATACATTTCTAATCATGTTAGAAGTCAGGTCTTGCTGGCATGGAGGTCAGTGGGACATCACGGAAAGGGTATAGACAATGAGGCCAGACAGAGCCGGGTTGGAATCCCTGCTGGACTGCTCATTATGTATGAGCAAAATTCACAATGTCTCTGAGATGCAGCTTTCTTTCTCACCTGAAAAATGTGCCATCTCAATGACCTCGCCTTTCAATGTAGTTTGAGGGAAAACAATGAAATAATATAAAGTGTTCTAATTGTGATTGATGCAGAGCAGGGGCTCAGCAAGTGAGTCCTCTTCATTTTGAGTCCTATGCTACTGTCTATATAATAGCTGCCTTCTAGAATTGAAATTCTACAATAAAGAGATCTATTTAGTAGTTGTCAGGCAATGTCACCAAATTATGGCTAGGGTTTACTACTTGTAATTAAGAAAACTAGACCTTCTAATAAAATACTTGATTGAAAGCATGATTGCAACTATTAAATATGTGGCATTGACATTTGGTAGCATAAGAATCTGACAGCACCTTTTAAACAAGTGGCCAGAAGTTAGGGTGAGCAAAAGGGAGCATAGATTTGAGAAAATGTTGAGCTTCCCAGATAAATTTCCAAATGATGGCTCATGTGGTAAATTCATCAAGATCTAAGTGGCATTTGCTCGGATACATTGATTAAAGTCCATCAACAGAAATAATGTGTCCTTGTCTTTCCATGGGGAAATGGTGAGACTATACTATTCCTTTCCAATGTGACTTCGGATTCAGAAAACTTAGTTTAAATCTTGGCTCTGAATCCTGGGTCTGTCCTTTACTATCTGCTAGGCCTTGAGTAAGGTGGACAGTGACTCTAGCTTCACCCATGAAATTGGAATGATATTATCCTCCTCTTTGGCTGTTCTATAATTAAATGACCTCATGTGAATATAAGTGCCTGGATGTAAGCACCGTGGCTGGCCCATAGCCCTCAAACAATGATGGCTAAATTGTCTTTTTAATCATCTGCTATTATCGTGGATTAAAAAAAAAAATAAGCTAAAATTCTTTCTGAAAGTTTAGAAAGGATACATATCAGAGGGCCCCAGGATAATTCTTATGCTTCTGTAACCTAAAATTGTAATTGTTTTTATTCACCTACATTTGAAATCACATTGATTTATTAATTCTTTGAGCTCTCGTTGACTCTTCCACCAGAAATGAGTATATCACTGTAAAACCCTTTACTTCAACCAACTCCTCCAGAATAGGAACCTTAGGAAATGTTCAAATGGTAAACTGTTCTGTGGCTCACAGGACAGTCTTCTATGCTTCCCAGATTACAGAGTTGTCATTGCCTGAGATACCCCTTCCAAATTCTATATTTGTTTTCTCTCTATAAACTGTCTAAATATCACATATTTAGAATATATAATCCAAGAACCACTTTAAGAAGTCGTTCTTTGGATAATTTAGCCAACATTTACTGAACAGTTATGTGCCACCAATCTAGTATTGGCTGTTGTTACTTTGTCTCAATGAAGACAGAAAATGGAGATGGGAACTTAAGCCTTTTTATATCTTGTATAGATCCATACAGGCCCAAGTTCTCTTGACCTATATTCAAATTGAAGTTTGGTCTTTCTCCAAAAATTCTGAACACTGTATTTTTCCCAGTCAAATTGAAATCTTCATGCTAATGTTTGAGATTAGTTTGATAATTAATATATTTATTAAACATTATTAAATGATTGCAATATCTTACATTGAAAGCGTTAAGGTGTTTATAATCTACTAAGGGTGCACAAACACTGATACTAATAAGCTGTCAAGAAAGTATAAACTTCTTTAGGGGTTCAGAAGAAATTACTTAAGGGAGTGTTTCATATAAGAGGTGACATGTTAGGTAAACTTTGAAAAATTGATAGGCCAAGATCAAGGCTGCATGGCACTCCAAGCAAAACACTGAAGTGGAAGCAAGTAGGATTAAAACCATAATGTGGATGGATCACAGATTATTGAAAGTACATTAAAGGAAGACGTGGCTAGGAAGGTTGGGGTAATTTTGTCAATGGAAGGGAAGAGACAAATGGGAGAATGTCTTGAGACGTTCTCCAGGTCAAGGGCTAGTTTATCATGGAGTGCAGCGGACACAAGAGAAAGGTAATAACTGATGCATTCCCAGAAAAGGTGAAAGATGATTGCAAGATTCCAGATAGAGGTGTTACTCTGAACAGAATAGGAGATTAGTTGTTCTGATGAAGCAATGAAGGAAAAAAATGGAATCAGAAACTGTCATACTGTAGGGGAAGTGACAGTACCTGAGACAGCTATAGTCAGAGAGCCCCACTGTTCCAGGTAATCAGAGGCAAAGTCATGTCCCCAATAGTGAGGCTATGAGCACATGGCCGAAGTCTGTTGACAACCCTGTTAGGAGTCAGCTAATAAACATGTCAGTAAGAGGGGTCAGCCATCTGTATCTGGCATTAATAGTAACACTTTACATGTTTACTATATTTCCTTTTCATTTCATGATTTGAAATCCAATCATGTGGTTCCAAATTTAGAGCTCTTTCAATTACATGCTGTTGACTGTAGAGAAACAAGCCATTTTACACATTTTTTTCCAGGAGCATTTGGAGTGGAAGCTAAGGAAGAGGATGATGTATGAATCTGCCCAGGCTACGATAACAAAATACCATAGGCTTAAACAACAGAAGTTTATATCTCAGTTCTGAAGGCTGGGAGTCCTAAATCAATATCTGGCAAGGTTTGTTTTCTGGTGAGTGCTCTCTTCTTGGCTTTTAGATAGCCATCTCCTGGCACTGTCCTCACCTGACCTTCCTTCTGTGGGTGTGCTGAGAAAGAGAGCGATTTCTTCCTCTTCTTATAAAAGGCCACAATCCTATCAGATCAGAGCCCCACCCTTATGACTTCATTTATCTTTAATTACCTACTAAGATTCTATTTCCAAATATAGTCACATTGGGAGATGGGACTTCAGCTTACGAATTGGAGGTGGGGTAGGGGGAGGGGCAAGTAGGCACATTTCAGCCCATCACAGATGCCCATGGTGTTAGCAATTGGTAATGTAAAAATTTTTAAAGAACAAAGGAGTCAAGGAATCCAGAAGCAACTCTAGTTTTGTTGAGTGTCTACACGGGCTACGCAGAAGAGCAAATAAATCCATGAGAGACTAGACCACAGAGTAGGATAGGAGTACAAGAATAGGGGCCAGGATTGGAGGCAGTGCTGGGGTTGTTGAGAGAGAGGCCCTAGAAGACGGGGACAGTTAAGGGAACCCAGACTCAGATTTGGAGATGTATTAGATGAATAGTGTGAACTTCAAGAGGACTTGAACTGTTCTAGTGGTTAGGTACGTGGTTTCTAGTGTCAGGATGCTATGGCTTGTATTCATTCTAGTTATAACTTTATATTACTTAGCCCACCTAAGGTTCAGCTTTCACACCTGTAAAATGAAATTATACCAACCATGTTGGTTCATCAGGAAAGATGAAAGAATTCATGTAAAATGCTTTACATATGCCTGCCACATAATAAGCCTTAATAAATGTTGGTCATTATTACAATTTAGTCTTGTTACCTCACTCAGGCAGGACCCAAAATAGCTGCTACTTGCATGGTAGCAGCTACTAGGTACTAGCCAGTACCAAAAAGTACATAAAAATA
Source organism: Rhinolophus sinicus (assembly GCF_036562045.2). Taxonomy (NCBI): domain Eukaryota; kingdom Metazoa; phylum Chordata; class Mammalia; order Chiroptera; family Rhinolophidae; genus Rhinolophus; species Rhinolophus sinicus. The sequence goes on along the minus strand of NC_133753.1, from coordinate 19,837,433 downwards.
TAGAAGTTAGGCAATCACTCTGAGTATTAGGTTGGGCAAAAGTAATTGCAGTTTTTGCAATTTTTAACCTTTTAAACCACAATGACTTTTCCACCAACCTAATATTTTCCTACTTCTTTCATTTACCAAGAAAATATAAAATTCAGTTGCCTTTTCATTGCCAAAGTTTTCCTTCACTACTAGTTCTCTGCTTCCTGGCCCCAGCTTGGGTTATGCCCAGGGAAGCCTCGCATCCTGAAGATTTTCACTCTTCTCCTGAGTTTCTAGTTCTCAGCTTTCCCATGGCAGCTGGTCAATAAAGCACTAGGAAGCCAAGGGGCCTTCAGAAAACCTTGTACCCATTTATTGATACTCATTATTTTGGTTTGTTTTTAATTTGAGTTTTTATTGTGAACATTTTCAAACATTCTCAAAAGTAAAGTAATACAACAAATCCCCATGCATTCATCATCTAGTTTCAAGAATTATTAGTCTCTTGCTGTTGATTCATCAATGATAATCTCTCCATGAAAGAATACCTTTTAATACCACACAATGTTCTTTTTTCGTTTTGTTTTTGTTTTTGTTTTTGTTTTGTTTTTTAAAGGAGGATTAAAAGAATAGTTATTTTGGGTCTGTTAACCTGAGTCTTGTTCAACGTGTTTTAGAGTAAGTAAACCTAACGCTCCTTCTGGTGGACAAGTAATGGTATGATTCCAGTTCTCTGTTCAAAGACACCAGGAAAGAGAAGATTAACTGCTGAGTAGATTCTTCATCAATTAATGAAGTTGCCTGAAAACTGAAAGGACTTTTCAGCTAGTAAATTGTTCAATTCAACTGTGCTCAATTACTTTTAGAAATGAGTAAAAAGTCTCTAGATTATATACAGCTGCCATGTCTCTTGTAAAATGTGACATCTTAGAACAGAAAGTGTGTTTTATTCAAGGGAGTGGGTAATGGCGAATACTACACACTTGCACCTGTGGAAACTAAGAAATACTTACTTTTACCTCTAGAAATATGATCACAAGTCTATTAGCATATTTTCCTACAGTTATATTCATGTATTTGCAATAGCTGTAACGACAGTGAATTTGCATGAGTCTATATAGATGAGCTATTTCATTAAGTGCATTTTAAAGTTATGGTTTTATTACTGCTCTGTTGATAATGGTGATTTTTCTCTTCTTTGCTTTCACTCACCTGCAAGTTTTGACCTAGAATTTTCATCGTAAAAGTATCATGAGAGAAAGTCAGAGAGAGAAAGATAGTTATTTATAGACTATTTGATAGCATATTCTCCTCTACCTGGAAGTCAAACTAAGTGTTAGGAAAAATGGATAGAATAGCCACAGACTTTTGCTTCTTGGTTTTATGGGCCACAATGAAAAGTAGAATGGCAGGTTTTAACAAGTAAATAATGTCCTTGTTCCTTCTGTGTGTTGACCAGTATGCCCCCTTTTACTTACTTTTGGAAGGGTGGGAACCTAGCAAAACAGACATAAGCATTGTTCTCAAAGCAAAACAAACCAAAAAAAGGATTATCAAGGCTTGCAAGGAAGTACAGCAAGGCAGGGCTAGGAGTGGGATAGAAAGGTAGCTTAAATTAAAGGTGTCATAAAACTGAAAAGCTGAAACTTCCTTGGTCTTACAGGGTACTTTTCAATGTTTATCCATCACCCAGGAGGATGTGCTTATGTGCATACATGGGTATAAGTAACCAGATCTGTTCAAATTTGAAATGGGAAATTTGAAATGGGAAAACTAGGATCGTTATTGTCATAAACCAAAGAGGGAAATGTGGGTGAAAGGAGGAGAGCAGAGGCAGAAGAGCTGCTCCTAAGCAACTAAGAGGTTTGTACTTACTCGCAAGATAGGTCCAGAACTACAGCATCTAAAATAGTAATGAGATTTCTCTCTTTCCTCCCTCCCTCTTTCCTTTTCTGCCTTCTCCTCAGTCTCCTCCTTTTTTTCTTCTTTGTCTTCTTCCTCTCCTCCTCTTCCTTCTTCTCTCCCTCTCCCCCTCCTCTTCCCCTTTTCCTCTCCCTCCCCTGTCTCCTGCTCCCTCTCACCCTCCTTCCTCTCCTCTTCTTCCTCCCTTCCACCCTTCCTTTCTCCCAGCACCCATTGAATTCCAGAAATAGTGTCTGATATTAACAAAAAGCTCTGAGTTTACATACATACACTCTGCCCTTCTTTTGTACAAAAGAAAAATAAATAGGTGCTTATACTTGTATAGTAATAAATTGTAAAATGCTTTAACTATTATGCTGGTCTTTTGGTATCTTTTTCTCTTTTAAATTTAAAATGTCCTTACACTCTGATATTATAAACACTGTTCCCCTGAAATATATTGTAAGAACATAAATCACATGTTTGTGTGGTTGGACAGGACTTTCTTGACTTCCTCAGGTGACAAGCTGCAATTTGATAACATATATATGCACCAGAGCAATAGCTTTTTTTTTTTGAAATGATCAAAGAGGTCTTTATAAAATTCTTTCATGACTTCATTCTAAATATACAGAATAAAAAATAGTGTCAGTACATTCATGAGACACCAGTCTGATTTTCCTTATACTGTCTCAAAATTTAAAGATAAATTTCCCAAGAGAGTGTGCAATGCATCATAAAATGGCCCTTTTTTGTAGGTGGGAGAGGAAGGATTGGGCAGGGTAGCATATTAAATTTTACCATGATAGACATGCAAGCCTGTTATCCAATCTAGTATAATTTATATACATTTTGATGACTTAGAAAAACAAAGCAGTCATTTGTGACAAGCCTAAAAAGCTTGACATATTTAACATACTGAGGAACTTTTTTTTATGGTGTCCAGAAATTCTTTAATTGTACCACGGGGGCCTTTTGAAAGTAACACATAGAAGGAGAGTTTCTGTTCAGTTTGCTGAACATCACATTGCACCCTAATAATATACAACTTGAACTGAGGGTGGATACCTTACTGTGGGGACAGAGCCCCAGAGAGTAGTTTACAGGCTCTCGGCCTCACGTGGAAGGGTGCTGGCTCGGGTGGTGGATGGCCGTCGGCTGTGGCTGATTGGCCATCGGCTGTGGCCGGTTAGCCGATTGGCCGCTGGTATAACTGCTGCGGCTACGGAGGAGAGCCGAGGAGCCGAGCAGAGCGGAAGAGAGCAGAAGAGGAGGGCCGAGGAGAGTGGAGGAGAGTCGTCGGTGGGTCGGTTGGCGGAAAGGCGGACGGCAGGTCGGCGACCGGTGGGCCCAGCCTCCAGTGAGACCATAGTGGTATGACTCCCCTACCTATGGCTCCGTGGGTGTTCCTTTTTGGCCTCACCATATCCTGCGTTCTTGTGTGGGAAGCGGGAGCAGAGACCCCACAGGCCTCCCCCCACGACACTTACCTTAGCACACAAAGGAAAAGTATGTCGGTACAAAATATGGACTAAACTGCTTTCAGGAAAAAAGAAAAAAAAAAAATGATCCAGGATGGAAAAAGGAATTTTCCTTCCTTGTTTGGAGTCCTCCCAATTAAGGCAGATCCCATCCATTATAATTTCCGCTGTTAAAAGGTTTTCCCACTTACTCAGTTCTCGCCTCTGAGTTCAACCCCTGCTGGATTCTTTTGGCATAACTTTGCACCATGGAGTTAACGATGGGCAGAAAGAAGTAACACACCATTACAACCACCAGCTTCTCAAATATCCAGCACAACCAGTTTTCTCCCTGCGGTGTATCCATTTCACTTGCTTCTTTGGTTTTTGTTTTGATGAATCCTAATTTTTCCAGCTTTACTGAGATATAATTGACATATAGCATTGTGTACGTTTAAGGTGTACGAGGTGCTGATTTGATACATGTACAGAATGCAAAACAATTACCAGAATAAGGATAATTAACACATCCGTCACCCCACATAATTGAAAATATTTAAGGTTTACTTTCTTAGCGACTTTGAAGTGTATAATACAGTATTGTTAATTATAGTCACCAGGCTGTATATTAGATCCCCAGAACTTATTCATCTTATGACTGTAAATTTGTCCCTTTAGACCACCATCTCCCCATTTCTGCCACCACCCCACCCTGGCAACCACCAATTTACTCTCTGTTTTAATGAGTTCAGAGTTTTTAGGTTCCACATATAAGTGAAATCATACGATATTTGTCTTTCTCTGATGTATTTCACCTAGCTTAAGACCATCAAGTTTCATCCATGTTGTCACAAATGGCGGGGTTTCCTTCTTTTTATGGTTGAATAGTATTCCATTGTATATATGTACCACATTTTTTAATCCATTTATCTGTCAAAGGGCATTTATGTTTCCCTGTTTTGGCTGTAAATAATGCTGCAATGAACATGGGGATACAGATATCTTTTCAAAATAGTGACTTCATTTTCTTTGTATATATACCCAGAAGAGGAATTGCTGGATCATGTGGTAGTTCTATTTTTAACTTTTTGAAGAACCACCATACTATTTTTCATAATGGCTATACCAATTTAAATTCCCATCAACAGAGTATAAGTGTTCCCTTTACTCCACATCCTTGCCAGTACTTGTTATCTCTTGTGTTTTTGATAGCCAATCAAATAGGTGTGAGGTGATATCAGAAGATAGGTGCGGAATTAGAGCACCAACAATAATAAGGTTTCTCTTTCCTTTTCCATCCCCTCATTCTCACTTCTCCCCACTGAAATTTATATTTTTATTTCCCTGATATTAATGATGTTGAACACCTTGTCATGTACTTGTTGGCCATTTGTATGTCTTCTTTAGAAAAATGTCTCTTCGGGTCCTTTGACCATTTTTAAATCAGATTATTTTTTTTCTTGCTATTGAGTTACAAGAAATCCTTGTAGATTTTTGATGCTAACCCCTTATCAAATATATAGTTTGCAAATGTTTTCTCTCAACCTATAGGTTGACTTTTCATTTCATTGATTCTTTCTCTTGCTGGGTAGAAATTTTTAGTTTGATGTGGTTCAACTTATTGATTTTTGCTTTTGTTGTATGTGCTTTTGGTGTCATAATAATAAAAAAAAAAAATTGCCAAGACAAATGTCTAGTTTTTTTCCTTGTTTTCTTTTAGGAGTTTTAGAACTTCAGGTCTTACATTTAAGTCTTCAATCCATTCCAAGTTAACTTTTGTGAATGTTATAAGTATTCAATTTCATTCTTTTGCATGTGAATATCCAGTTTTCCCAACACCATTTATTGAAGAACTGTTTTCTCCCCACTGAGTATTTTTGGCTCCCTTGTCAAATACTAGTTAAACGTATATGTGTGGACATATTTCTGGGCTCTCTGTTCCATTGGTCTATGTGTCTGCTTTTATGTCAGTACCATGCTCTTTTGATTACTATAACTTTGTAATATAGTTTGAAATCAGGAAGTATGATGCCTCTAGCTTTATTTCTTTCTCAAGATTGCTTAGGTATGAGGTCTTTAGTGGTTCCATGTGGAATATTAGTATTATTTTTTTCTACTTCTGTGAAAAATGCCATTGGAATTTTGATAGGGACTGCATTGAATCTATAGATGGTTTTGAGTAATATGGACATTTTAACATTTTAATCATGTATCTTCTGATACATGAACGTGGGATATTTTTCCATTTATCTGTGTATTCTTCAATTTCTTCATCTGTCTTACTGGTCTTTTGTCTCCTTGGTTACATTTATTTCTAAGTATTTTATTATTTTAGATACTAATCTAAATGAGATTGATTTCTTTTAAAGACTGTTTATTGTTAATACGTATAAACAGAACTGATTTTTGCATGTTGATTTTGTATCCTGAAACATTACTCAATCCATTATTAGTTCTAACAATTTTTGATGTCGTCTTTAGGGTTTTCTATATGAGATCATGTCATCTACAAACAGAGACAATTTTACTTCTTCCTTTTTGTTTTGGATGACTTTTATTTATTTTGTCTTGCCTAATTGCTCTGGCTAGCACTTCCAGTGTTTTGTTGAATAGGAGTGGTGAGAATGGGTGCCTTTGTCTTGTTCCTGATCTTATAGGAAAAGCTTTCAACGTTTTATTATTGAGTATAAGGTAAACTATAACTATTATATCCTCTTGATGGATTAATCCCTTTATCATTATATAATGAACTAATATGTTTTTTGTTATAGTTTTTGACTAGAAGTCTGTTTTTATTTTATTTTTTTCTGATGTAAGTGTAGCTACCCCTGCTTGTCTTGGTTTCCATTTGTATGGCATATCTTTTTCCATCCCTTTACTTTGAACCTACTCATGTAGCTGAAGTGAATCTCTTGTAGGCAGCATGGAATTAGGTCATGTTTATTTAACCCATTCTGCCACTATATGCATTTTGATTGGAGAATTTAATCTATTTACATTTAAATTAATTATTTATACACAAGGACTTACTAATGTCACCCTATTAACTTTTTTCTGGCTGTTTTATAGTTCCTTTGTTCTTTTATTTCTCTGTTGCTGCTTCCTTTGTTAATTCATGATTTGCCATAGTGGTATGTTTTGATTAATTTCTGTTTATCTTTTGTGTATCTACTGAAGTTTTTTGCTTTGTGATTAACATGAGGTTTGCATACAGTATCTTCTAGATATAATTGTCTATTTTAAGCTGATGACAACTTATTATAATTACATACAAAAACTCCACTGTTTTAATCTCATTTCATATTTTTGATGTCACAATTTGCATCTTTTAATATTGTGTATCCATTAACAAATTAACTAGTTATTTTTAACAGTTTTGCCCTTTAACCTTTATACTAGAGTTAAGTGATTAATACACTACCATGTTACAGTATTGGAGTGTTTTTAATTTGACTGTATATTTACCTTTAGCAGTGCTTTATATTTTCATGTTTTTCATGTTACTAATTAGCATCTCATATTTTAGCGTTTTTTTATAAGGCAATTCTAGTGGAGATGCATTCCCTCAGCTTCTGTTTCTCTGGGAAAGTCTTTCTCTATTCTTTTAGTTCTGAAGGACAACTTTGTCAGGTAAAATATTCTTGGTTGGCAGTATTTTCTTTCAGAATTTGGAATATATATCGTCCCAATCTCTCTTGGCCTGCAAGTTTTCTGCTGAGAAATCGACTATTAGCCTTATGAGGGTTCCTCATGTGTGCGAAATTATTTTTATCCTGCTGATTTTAAAGCTCTTTCTCTCTTTGATTTTAGAAAGTTTTATTTATAATATGTCTTGGAAAATATCTTTTGAGTTAAAAATTCGGGGGGACCTATGAGTTTCATAAACTAGAATGCTCAAATATCTCCCCATGTTGAGGAAGTTCTCAGGTATTTGTTCCCTAAATAATCTCTCTGCCCTGTTTTCACTCTCTTCTTCTGAGATTCCAATTATGTGTAGATTGTTTCTTTTAATAGTATCCCATAATGCACATAAACTTTCTTCACTCTTTTATATATATTTTTATCTTTTCACTCCTCTGACTGAATAATTTTCATGATGTCTCTTCAAGTTCACACATTCTTTTGGTCAAGTCTATCATTGAAGCTTTTCAATTAATTATTCGGTCATTGTATCTTCAGCTCTAGCTTTGCTAATTTTTGAATTGTTGAGCTTATTCTGTTCATGCATCATTTTCCTAATTTTACTTAGGAAATAATTTTACTGTTATCTTGTAATTCACTAAATTTCTTTAAGAAGAGTATTCTGGATTCTTTTTCAGACAGCACATAGATCTCCATTTAGTTAGGGTAAGTTATTGGATCTTTATTAGTTCCTTTGTTGGTTTCAATATTGTGGGGACAGAACCCCAGAAAGTAGTTTACAGGCTCTCGGCCTCACGTGGAAGGAAGGGTGCTGGCTCGAGTGGTGGATGGCCGTCAGCTGTCACTGATTGGCCATCGGCTGTGGCTGGTTAGCCGATTGGCTGCTAGTATAACTGCTGTGGCTACCCAGGAGAGTCGAGGATTGCGGAGGAGCTGAGGAGAGCCGAGGAGAGCGGAAGAGAGTCGTGGGTCGGTTGGCAGAAAGGCGGACGGCAGGTCACGCGTCTGGTGGGCCCAGCCTCCAGTGAGACCATAGTGGTATGATTCCCCTACCTATGGCTCCGTGGGTGTTCCTTTTTGGCCTCACCATATCCTGCGTTCTTATGTGGGGAGCGGGACCAGAGACCCCACAGGCCGCCCCGCACAACAAATGGCGGAGCGAGCAGGGTCTCCCGCACGACAAATATTTACCAGGTTCTTCATGGTCCTTGTATCCTTGCATTGGTATCTGCACATCTGAGGAAGCAGTCTCCTCTTCCAGCCTTTCTCAGCAGTGGTGTGGGGCTATTGACTTGCTTCACTGCCCAGGCTCAGGCTTTAGATGTGCTGCACAGCTGCTTGACATCTCTGACCAGACTTCATGGTTTGATGGAGATGGAGGCTATGCTCAGCAGTTGAGCAAGGCCACTGACTTGCTTCCCTATCTGCACAGGCCTCTATATTGTGCTCTGTGGCTAGGACAAACTCCCCTCTGGGGACCCAAACTGAGAAGATTCAGTGACAGAGCTCTCTGGCCAGATGGGGCTGCTAGTTCAACTCTCCGTATGAGCAGAACCAATGGTTGGGATCTCCACTCAGGTGCCACAACCAGCAGGAACATGGTCCAAGGTCCATGAGCTCTTCTGGACCTGCCCCCTTTTCTTTCTCTAGCTGATTCCCCCCAGTGATCTACATGAGGCAGTACCTAAGGGGACCTCCCTGAAAGTGTCCCAGTGTGCTGGAGAAGCTGAATGTCCACCTTGGGCTCTCCTTTTCAAACTGGAGGAACTGCAGATCGAGAGAGACTCCTCAGTGTAATGCACTGGCCTGGGGGATGGGCAATACAGTCAAAGTAAAATGACTTCTCTCACCTTTCTAATGTGGTTTTTCTCAGTTTGTGTGGTCCCAGGGGTGCTTCTGCCTCATCCCTGGGTTCAGAGATCTTCTGAAAGGTGTCTTGTCTGTGGATAGTGCTAGTTGTTCTTTCTTTGAGGGGAACTGTAGACAAGAACCACTTATTTCACCATCTGGCTAACATCATGCTGAGTAATGGCTTTTATATCTAGACAAGTTGATGTTATGTAGCAATAGCTAGCATATATGTGTTCTTAAGAATATCAGGTATAGATAAGTTAATGGGTTGTGGAAAAGGAAGAAACAGAAAAGAAAAAGGAAGTTAGACCACTCTTCAATCATAGCTAATACTGAAAATGGTGTTTTTTTAATCAAGGATTTTACAGATCAGCCATACATTGATATGTGACTTTAATAGTTCTATCACATACATCTGTTCAGATAGGACTATTGAGATTTTTAAGTCAACTTCGTTAAGCTCTGGAAAAGAAATTCCAGAAAGCCATATCCTCACCAAAAAGCCCTCTGCATGTACACAAGCAAGGGAAAGTCTCCACAGCCCAAGCCAGTAAAACAATGCTCAGATAAAGGAGTGGATTTTAAGGGCTTCAGTTAATAAGACCTCTAGTTCCCCAGCCAGTGGGTATTCAAGTGTTGACTGCGCAGGTAGGTGCTTGAGGACACACAGAAGGAGCCAGCCCTAAGAGGCTGCTTCCCGTACACCACCTCAAAGACGTTTGGATTTTCAATTTATTTTTTAAAAGCAGATACACAGTAAACATTGGAATGTGAGCTTTATGCTAAATATATTTTGGTTTCAGAGCAGTTATCTCTTGCTGCCAGAATAGCCCTAAGGATTAAGACGGTTTATTGGGATCAAATGCCTAAGAGATTTATTATAGTGCAGAATGTTTACTCATTCCCATTAAAATGCCGATGATGCTTATTTCTTTGCCTCTCGCTCTCCTCCTCCTTTCTTCCCTCCTCCACAACCCATATTCTATTATTTTATTTCCTACTTTAAGATGGATCGACTTTGATTTTTATCCTTTATTAAAACTGAGTTCTTGGAAACTCTCCAACTTTATGTGGGCCAGGAAGTAGCAATGGCATATATGTAGCTCATTAAGGACTTGGGAACACTGAGTCTCAGAGCAATTACAAGAAAGAAAAAACAAAACACCACTCTTTCCAGGCACTGTCTCTGATGACTGAAGAGAAGTGTGCACTTTTGGATTAATGTGTCACGAAGGATCACAAACACCCTAGATATAATCATCTCCAATTGAGAGCCATGGAAGGGCAAGGAAAATTTGCTGCCAGGCATATGCTTTACTTGGATTAAAAAAAAAAAAAAATATATATATATATATATATATATATATATATATATATATATATATAAAGGAAATTATTTATTTAATAGCCAAATCCTATGTAAAACGTTCAATAAGGCAGATGAGTTTACATGCAATATATCAGCTCTCATGGAATAGACATGAGACATCAGAAAATATGATCACTTAATTAAGAAAGCTACAGCCCAGGAAATAATGCTAGACAGCTTGATAATGCCTCCAAATGTATAAGAAAAACAATCATTGAGTCCACTAGGCTGTATAGTATGAATTTATGAAAACCGTGGTGGGCTGGGCAAGGTCTGCTATACCCTGATAAATTCATCTCTGATCCTCAGTGACTATTAGAATGCCTGGCACCAAGAGGGGCCCAGAGAACTTTCGTGGAAGGAACGATTGAATATAGCTGGCCTGCTACTCCTGGGGTGTGCAAATACAGTTTGAACATTTCCGTTTTTGTTTTCATCTTCTTTTTCTGGTGCTATGCTTGGAAAGCTCTAGACCAGCTGTTGTCAAATGTTAGCATATATAAGAATCACCTGGAGGTCTCTTTCCAGCACAGCTTGCTGGACCCCACCTCCTGGAGTTTCTGATTCAAGAGGTCTGGTGTAGGATCTGAGAAGTCGCGTTTCTCACATACAAAGGTGATGCTGCACTGCTGGTGCATGGACCACATTTCAAGAACCATGTAGCCTATAAAGTGATGAAAGAGCAATTATACACTGGAGGTCAAAGAAGTGCTCATCTCTGCTAATTGAAAAAAGTATGATTTGCATCTGTTCAACAGACTTGGAGCAGTTACTGTCAGCTGCTTAAGTTTCCACTACAGATGCAAGAAAACAAGTGTGTTTGCACTTTCTGTGCATCTGTCTGATTGTGGCAGCCAATAATGAATAGGGGAACACAGGAGAAAACATGCAGAGAATTTTTGCAACTCAGAAATAACCTTGTAAACAACAAATAAATACCAGTTTTACTTGAAAGCAGAATCTAAAATTTGAGTTTAAATGAGTACTGAAAATTATCCCCCCACATCTTCACCTTCTGGTTGATTGCACTTTTAAAAGCGTAAAGGTTAAAACTAAATTAAAGGGGGGTTGGGGCGAAGCATGAGTAGAAGTCTTTAGTTGCCTGATAGCTTGAAAATTCTTTGAATCTCTGATGAATTATTTGGATTCCCATTGATATGGTTAAGAAGAAAGCTAATTTACTATTGGAAAAGGACAAAATGAAAAATAAAAAGAGTACTGTGAATTGAGCACTTAACTGTTTGTCAAGCTCACTGCTAAACTCTTTATATTCATTGCCTCATTCACTCCATTCCCTCCTCATAACCATCCTTTGAGATCAGCACTGTTTCTCTGCCCATGTCACAGCTGAGAGCAGTCAGGTGTAAAGAGCAAGTGTTTTGCCCAAGGTCACCCTTTCAGTGAGTTGTGGAATCAGACCTGGATCCTTTCCCAATACCCAAGAATTTAAAATACATAAGTCAAGTTCCAAACAGGTCATAGTGAATCAGTGTTAAGAGCTATATTAATAGTGTCACCCATTACTATAGCAATCAGAGCATTAACCCTAAAGAGCCCTATGAGATAGGTGTCATATTCTCATATAAAATGAGAATCAGCACTAAGAAAACTCAGAGAAGTTAGGCAATCTGCTTAAGGATATATAGCTAGCAAGATAGGACCTGAGGATTATGGATTCTAACACCCACATTGTTTACATACCACCACCCAACCCTCATATCAAGCAGTAGCCTTCCTAGACCCTTTAGTGGCAATCCATACATTTCATACAAACTATTATATTAATGTCACTATAAGGTTACACAAAATGAAAATCATTGGTTCCCCATTGACAACAGAATGCTGTGATGAACCACCATACACATACTGTCAAACATTTATGTCCATATCCATAGGTTTACTGGGTCCAAAGGTGTGTTTATTTTTATAATTGATTTATATTTGTATCAAAGTAATATATTCACATAGCTTAATATGACAAATAATAGCTTTGTCACAAATAACAGCAGTTCCCTGCTCCCACTTTTCCTCTCTTCCACCCTCATCCTGCTTGCCAGAGGCAACCATCCCTATTCCTAGCTATTCCATGTTATTTACCTCCACATCTCCAAATACTGTATGCATCTATCTTTTGATTCATTGATTTAAAACATTATTCTTTGAATTCTTAGTGTGGAACATTAGCATTTTTCTCTCTCTTATACATCCCCCTTTCTCTTCTCTACTCTTAATATAGTTATATTATACGTTTTGATTCAATATTATTTGGTGCTTTCACAATTATGACTATACACATATTGTTCTATGTTGATTTAAGTGTATTATGAATTACTCTTGGTTTTCCATATAAATGTTTTTGTACAATGTTTATCTCCTTCCCGAATTTATAATAACCTTTAATGTTTTCCATTTACTTGGATTTTTTTGATGTATGGCCAAATATTCTCAATTCCATTGGAGGCTTTGAAGAATGATTTTTGACATAAGATTTTAAATCTGTTAAATAATCTAGTAAATCTTAAAGAACTCCCAGAGTTCTCCATTTTCTTGCTCCAACCTGAAGTAGTTGCTCTCTCAGCCACCTTCCCAGTTATCATCTTTTGTCATCAATCTGCTATTTTTTCTTCACTGTCTCCGAAAATGGATGTCCTGTTTTCTGGGTTCTACATCTTTCTCCTACTTAGTTTATTTACTTGTTAAGTAAAACACATTCTACATTTTCTGGTAGCTTCCTGCAAATGGATGCACGGTATGAACGTTTTGAGATTTCAGCATACCCTGAAATGTCTCTATTCAAACTTTTGATAGTTTTGTTAGAGTACAAACATCTAGATAGAAAATACTTTCCCCTAAGAATTGTATCCTTCCATGGTCTTCTAGCTCTAACGTTGCCATTGAGTGGGCCCATGCCATTTTGTTTCTCTGTCTTCTGGGTGTGACCTGGTTTCTCAGAATCTGCTTTTCATCCCTTGTATTTGAAATGCTACGATGACATGTTTTGGTGGTTGCTGCTGAATCAGCTACTCAATGAAACTGATAACTTGATAACTTAATCAGAGAGCAGGAAAAAGTTTTTGTATTCTCCAGAATTTATCAAAACAATTCCCTTTCCCCCTTTTTTGACCTGCTTTCCCATAATGCACATACCTGAGAGAAAGTAGCTACCTGTCTGAATGGTCTGCCTGAATTTAATGAGAAGCTAGTGCACAAATTCAACTTGAATAAATATTACAGTAGTACCCCCTTTTCTGCATTTTCACATTTCATGGTTTCAGTTACCCATGGTCAACTGTGGCCTGAAAACATTAAATGGAAAATTCCAGAAATAAACAATCCTGAAGTTTTAAATTACACACTCTTCTGAGTAGTGTGATGGAATCTTTCACCACCCTGCTCTGTCCAGCCCAGGATGTGTATCATCCCTTTGTCCAGAGTATCTCTGCTATATACTCTACCCTCCCATTAGTCAATTAGGAGCCTTTATAGTTTTCAGATCAACTATCACAGTATCACTGAGCTTTTGTTCAAGTGACCCTTACTTTACTTACTAATGGTCCCAAAGGGCAAGAGTAGTGATGCTAACAGTTCAGATAGGCCAAAGAGAAGCCTCAAAATGCTTGTTACATATCATTAGCCAATCAATAGTAGACTAACGTTACATCACAATGACTCTGTCATTTACCTCACTTCATCTCATCGTATAGACATTTTATCTCATATCATTACAAGAAAAAGGGTGACTTCAGTACAATAAAACATTTTGAGAGAGAGACATACCACAACCACATAACTTTTATTACAGTATACTGTTATGATCATTCCATTTTATTATTAGTTATTGTTGCTAATTTTTTACTGTGCTTAATTTATAAATTAAACTCATAGATATGTGTATACAGAAAAAACATATATATATATATATATCTGATATATATATGGTTTGGTACCAACACAATTTCAGGCACCTGCTGGTTGTCTTGGAATGTACCCCTCATGGATAAGGGGGGACTACTATACATGCTTCCTCTTTGCAAGCCCCTGTGCAAGGCACAGTTCCTCCTTACAAGGTGCTTGAAATTAACCACGGCAGATGTGAGAAGAACTTAAACTATAATGGGGAGAAAATTTATAATGACCTTATAAGAAAAGTGTAACAATTCTTCAAAGCAAGATGAGTTCATTTCAGATAGGGAGATGGGAAATATGCAAAGAATGAGGGGGTGTTTGGTGAGTCAGGAACGTGAACAGAGTGGTAAAAGTAAGGATGGAAGTTAGCATTTGAGGGGCTCTGAAGTCGGAGTGGTTAGTAATAGTATAAGCAGAATTTGTAGGACACAGCGCATGAAAGGCATAAAGATGGTAAAATGAAAGACCCATTCCAATAACAGATTGGCTGGATCCTAGTTGACACATGGAGAAATAAGAGAGGAAATCTGAAGCCAAAGCATGGTGAGCCTGAGATGCAAAATCACTTGTGAGGGAGTCATTTATTTCATTAATTTCTTCTCATTTACTAATTCATATTCACTGACCAACTACTGTAAACCAGCCCCAGTTCTGAGTGCTGGGAGAGCCCTAAAAGAGAAATGGTTCCTGCTCTCAAGCAATTAACTGTTGCATGTGAAAACATATGTGTTGCACACATGTTTGTACTTAAGTTCTTCAAATGAAGTGTGAATGAGATTTATAAGGATCATTATGAGCACAGAGAAAGGAGCATCTAAATCCCTTGGGGTATTCAGGAAAGGCCAAAAAGAGATGATGACACCAAGAAGAATCAAATGAGGTGTAAAAGTTTACGAGAAGTATGGGAAGAGCATTCCAGGCAAAGAAAACTATACATTGAAAGGCTCAGAGATGAGAGGGAACATGGCATATTCATTCATTCATTCATTCATTCATTCATTTATTCATTCACTCTACAAATTTGTATTGGGTGCTTACTATGTACTAGCCATGCTAAGGGAA
This sequence comes from Rhinolophus sinicus, assembly GCF_036562045.2. Lineage (NCBI taxonomy): Eukaryota > Metazoa > Chordata > Mammalia > Chiroptera > Rhinolophidae > Rhinolophus > Rhinolophus sinicus. The sequence goes on along the minus strand of NC_133753.1, from coordinate 19,822,271 downwards.
CTACTGATCCTTCAGTATACAATGTGGTGTTTCTTCTAGACTATTAGCTGCTGTCTTATTCATTGCTGTGCCCAATACTTAATATGTGTTAAATGAATACATGTGAAAGCATGCTAATGGATGTCCATAGGTTCTCCACATTCCTCCCACCCCCAAAGGATGTAAAAACAGGAATCAGTTTGCTAACACTCAATAGCCTGGAAGCTCCTCAACGACAAGGAGCAGGTTTTAGTTCTTGTTGCATTTTCCACTGTCCTTAGCTCAGCAGCTGGCACATTGCAGGTCACCATGCTCAGCAAATATTTGTTGAATAAATTAATATATAAAGAACACATAAATGATGTGTTGGCAAATTCTGCTTATCCTAGAGTGTAACCAAGGGGAGAGGAGTAAAGCAGTAACAGTAAAAGATGGATATGTCCTGGAGAAAATGTTTCACTTTGCCACATTTCGTGCAGGACAGCCACTGTGAAGATACCGAAACCCTTGGTGATAAATGACTGAACAACTAAATGAATGAAACATTAGATAGAAAAGAAAATGTTCAACATATGTACAACCTTCTAAATTATTTGGTTATTTTAATGGTAAAAGGACCTTTCTGGTTGTTGGTGTGCTTGTGTAGTCTGTGTGTGTGTGTCAACACATGGCCTGCAATCATTTGCCAAGTGTTTTGGGGTAAATTTAACAGAACTGACTTCAGGTCATCTTTGAAGATAAAATGTGTAAATGCACCCAGAAGTAAAAGAAGCAGGTCAATTTTCCTATCTCATATTCTCTTACCCAAGGGAAATTCATTGCCAAAGAGCACCACCTCTCCACTTCTTATTTTTATTACTCAGGAGAGTGGGGCACACGGTGCCACCCCTGGTTATCTTTTGGCTGACACAATCAATAACTGCAGTAATTGCTATGTGGAGGTGGGAGCAGATTGCCATGATTCCTTAACTTGGGGGAAAAGTAGTACTTACATCATGTAATTTGCTTCTTGGGTTGTTAAAGTGATTGACACTGTGGGTTACGTCATGTCATTTTACCTTGTGTGTGTGTAAGAGCCCATAATTCTAGGCCTCATGTTTTCCAGCTTACAGTGTGGAGCATTATCACTCACTTTGAGTTCTCTTTTCTAAGCTCCTCCCCTTAAAAAAATGGCAGCATCTCTCTCCCCACCATCATATCCTCATTTTTGCTTTCTTTTCAGAAGGGAATGCACTAAGATAAGTACCAAGAGAAGGGGATTCATCCTACTAAAGGAAAAAAAAATGCTAAGACGTTGAGTATGGACCATAGTGTGTTACCTAGAAATTCCGCTACACTATCCTTTATACTTCATTTATTGTAGCAGCCAACACTAGCAACAGTTAACCCTCCTATAAGGAATCAAAATCATTTGCAGAGTAGAAAAGCATTTTTTTTTCCATGCAAATATCCAGTTTGTGTTCTAAAATGTCCTTAAAGTTTTAGGTAGATGTATTCACAAGGTCAAGAAATATCTTCTCACTTGGAATTTATTATTAGTTAGTAATGCTCCAAGTTTGTTCACCTGAAGCATGGGTCTATAGTCACTGGTAACACATATCAAAGCTTGTGCAACCCCTTTTATGATCACTTTCCACCTTTTGCTACCTTGTTGAAAAACAAATTTAGGAATGTTTACTTATTTAAATCTACAGTGGTCCACATTCCCAGAATAGGAAAGATAACTATTACCATTGCCTGAAATGTTTTCCTGTTTTACGGAAATATCCAGTTATGGCTATACCAACAGACACAAAAATTCTTAGAAATAACAGTTTTCAGAACAGGTTTAGTTATTCGATCAGTAGCTTGACAAGGGAAGGTCTTCCAGAAAAATGACCAAAGAATTCCAAGTTGAGATATTGAGTCACTTTATTTTAAAGTACTGGAGAAAAAGAAAAGAAAACAAAGAACAAAAATGAAGTATGTAAGGATACTTTTAATGTAAGTGTAAATCATAAAGGATACATGTCTGTATACAGAGTAGATTCCATTTAATGCTTAGGCATTTCCTGGGGGATTATAAAAACAAAGCCAACTTGAAGAAAATAGTAATATATAACGTATTTTCTTTTTCCTTTATTTATATAAATAATAATATTTTATGTTTCCTTTTTAGTACACAGAATAAAGTTTCATGAAAATGAAATATTGTTTTCCCACATTTTTGTTTTACCCATTTCTATTTTTACACCTCATTTAAATTCTCTATTTCAGAAGCTAAAGCTGGTCACCGTGCAGATTACAGCAAGGGAGAAAGAAATAAGACAGGAGAAGTGTGAATAGCAAACTTTGATTTTTGAGAACGAAGAGTCTTGAGCTCTACCTGTCTTTCAAGGTGAGAAAAGGATGCTGTACCTTCAGTGAGGCAGGATGCCAAGCACAGGATCACATTCATTGTTTATTATTATGGGACTGTTGCTTATTTTTAAGGTAGCCTGTATAGAATGCCCCAATAGGAATTGGAGCTTTTTATTATTTTAGTTCAACTCAACCTACTTTTTAGATTGAAAGTTGATGGTTTCAGACCCTTAAATGTTCCCAAGGGCTCAGGATCCATTTGTGTTTCTGAAATTCTATCGTTTTCAGCCTTCCATCTCTGAAATAGCCTTAGTGGGCTCCCATGTTTTGACTTGGTGAACTTTTCCTCTTAACTTTTATTTTCCCTCTCCAATCCAACTTCTTTAAAACATAAATGTGCTGTCAGCAACTAAAGCTTTGCCTCACTGGGGCCTCACTGCATTCCAGAAGCAATGACTGATTTTTTCACTTGTCCACTACACTCTAATCCCTATTAGGGCAACTCATTCTATAATTTTATGACCCTATGATACTATCTCATGAATACCAATGGAAGAATAACCTATCACTGCAGACTCACTTACAAAGTGGTGATATGTAAATGCAAAGATAATTGCCATTTGCTATAAAGGCTCTCTTGAAACATACACACACACACAATCAGTTGAAAATAAAAACTAGTCAAAATATATGCATTCTTTTATTGACATTTTAAAAACTTGGCTTCAGTTTGGTTAATGCAAATAAGATTTGACCCAAGCATACTATTAACTTAGAGATTTCATTGATGTATAAAGTAAAAATAACAAGATTCCTACTTAAAAATTAGCACTATGCATCAGATATAAGAAGATATGTAATAGAGGAGATCGGTACATATGCAGTTAGAGATTCAAGGATCAGTTATGCTTTTAATTACTCAGCACATCAGGAAACTGATCTCAATTATCCAAGCCATGTAGGCAAGTCTTAATTCTTATGGCAAAAACGATCCGGGTAGTTGAAATAATTAAAAATCACAGATAATCCCAAACCCTTATGGCAATAATTCATTAAAGTCTCCTCCCTTAGAGAAATGGTTTTATAAGAGCTACAAATCATTACAAAACTGTCTGGCTTATCTCTCCTCTCCTTTGATTATCCCACTGCAATCTCTGGGGAAGGCCATTCAAAGCAGTGAAAAAGCCCAGAGTCAGGAAAAAAAGAGGAAAGGGACAGAGACTCAAGGAGAAGCCATAGAACTCCCAACAGACTCAGTATAAATCACAAGACTGTCAGTGATAAGCCTGTCCTGGAGAATAGTTCAAAGTAGAATTTGCATCATTCTGTTTAAAACAGCAGTGAACAGTTAAATCTATCGGAGAAAGTGTGAACAGAGCCAGGAGTCAATGCCCTAAACTGGAACATGAATCATTTCTAGTTTGGTAACAATGTAGAGAGACTATGTGGTCCTTTTTTCCTTATTTTGTGTGCCCCCTTCTATTAATTTCAGTAGTACCAGTATCAAGAAAGACTCTTTGTGATACTCAAGTTAAGGGAAATTGCAATACTCTTTTACTTTACCTTTCTCCTTAAATTTTTTTTTTTTTAACCCGCATAACTGCTGTCTCGTCAGTCACAACCCAGGCTGAGTGCTATAACTCATTACAGACCATTTTTCTAACTTCAGATTCACTGATTTTCTTGATTAATCATTACTTTTATCTTCAAAACTTCATTATACAAAATCTGAATAAATGCCTTCCATATCCTGTCTTCATGCTGTCTATTCAACAAGCATCTAGAAGACTCTAAGGAAGCCTCATCATTCTCTTTTTCAGCAGTCCGTCTAAACCTATGTTTGTAGGTTTTAACTTGGCAGTAATTTTCATCAGGATGTTACGAATACATTTCCCATAATGGATCAATGAGATCATGCATAGGGAGGCCAAAGGATTGCAATGGCTCCTAGACAACTCATCCGGAGGGATTTCCTCTCTCAGAGGCATTCTTTTCTGCTAAACATGCAGCTTGTAGGAGAGGAAGGTGTAGGCCGCACATATGGGATAGTGAGAGAGGAAGAGTTATAGACCAAACAACCCAAGATAATCAATTCGGGCATCAATATGTAACTAATACAACAATCTCATTGTTGAGACAGTCTGAAATCTTGCAAAAATATTTATTGCCTTCTTTCTTCCTTCTTTCCTTTATTCTTTACTTCCTTCCCTTCTTCTTCCACAGTTTGTTCTTGAACACTATTTCAAATACTATGAGAAGTCCTGATAAAATAGTAAGACAGATTCAGGCCTTGACCTGGAGTTTACAGTCCAATACGAAAGTCACAAAACTATGAAAGTCAAAACAAGAAAAAATAAGGTAAAATTGGTACATCCAGAAGTCAGTTGTAACTAATTTAGTCTAGGGTCTGGGTGGTAGTCAAGGGAGACTTCCTTAAGGAAGTGACTTCCAAAATGAGACCTGAAGGATGAATGAGAGTTAACCAGATAAATGGCACAGCAGGGAGGAAGTGAGAAAGCAGGGAATAGAAGAGTTTCAAGTAGAGAAAAATGGATACAGAGGGAATTCTCAGAACATGACTCCTGTGGGGAACAGAAATGAGGTTGATCAAACTGGAGCACAGAGCGAAAAGGAAGAAAATGAGAAGTGATGAGAATATAGATGTTGGCAGGGAACACGTCTTGAACATTCTTATAAGCTATATGTTGATGGTACAGAAACCTCAGGACATAAAAGTCAGACATGAAAGTTACCTAATCCTCTTTTACTTTAATCCAACCAACTTTTTATTTTGAGTACGATGATAAAAATTGACTAGCTATTTTCCAAAGCTATTTCCCATTCCTCCTAGACATGTGGCTAGACAATGTTTTATAGTCTCCTTGGCAATTGCCTGTGACCATGTGTCTGAGTTCTGACCAATAGAAGGAGAAAAGGTAACACACACTTCTTCTAATTAAAAACCTCCCATGCTGTCTTCCACTTGCTCTCTTCCACTGTCAGATAGCTGGATATTGATGCCCAAGGTAACTTGGAAGACATATAGAAAAAGCATCACTCCCTAACCCTCCCATCCCCCCGCATACACACACTTACATACTATCACATTGAGTGGATGTTATAAGGGATATGTTTCTATTGTATTAAGTTTTTGAGATTTTAATGTATATCTATAACACCAGGGATTCTCAAAACATGGTTCTCAGAGCAATGGCAGTAATATTACCTGGGGATTTATAAGAAATGCAAATTCTTGAGTCCCAACTCAGGCTTACCTACTGAATCAGAAACTCTGGAGGTAGGGGCAGCAGTCTGTGGTTTATAAGTCTTCCAGGTGATTCTGATAAGAGTTAAGTTTGAGAACACTCTTTCCATCATTTCACGTTATCGTAACCCATTCCAGCTGGTGACAGAAGTCCAGTTAATTCCTGGACATCACAACCAATTCAGCATTTCCTTAGTCAATTCAACCCACAAACAGACATATGTCATTTTACCGTGCTTCACTTTATGGCGCTTCACTTTACTGCACTTTGCTTTATTGTGCTTCCCAGATGTTTTTTTTACAAATGAAAGCAAGACCCTCCACCAGCGGAAAGATTCTGACTTGCTGCATTGCAATACTCACTTTATTCTGGTCTGGAACTGAACCCACAATATCTCCAAGGTATGCCTGTCCATTGCCAAGGTAAAGGATTGGGTCTATCTGGCCCATAGTTATTATTTATTCATCTGTGTATCCTTTAAAATTAGTGATTTTTCTTTTCTGTTTTGACTGGCTCTGTTGTTTTCCATAATGATTGCTATGTTGTCTTTTTATGCCAGCCTCTTCAGGTTGGGCCTCCAACTGCTTTTGCATCTTCCTTACACACAAGAAGACCTTCATACTCCCTTCAGGGAAACCTAAATTCCCTCATACTGTGTTTCCCCGAAAATAAGACCTAGCCGGACAGTCAGCTCTAACACGTTTTTGGAGCAAAAATTATTATAAGACTCGGCCTTATATTAAAGTAAGACCGGGTATTTATAATATAATTATAAAATAATATAATATAATGTAATGTAATGTAATATAATATAATATAATATAATATAATATAATATAATATAATATAATATAATATAATATAATATAATATAATACCAAGTCTTATATTAATTTTTGCTCCAAAAGATGTGTTAGAGCTGATGGTCTGGCTATGTCTTACTTTCGGGAAAACACAGTAGCTGTCTCTACCCTTCCCATGTTATGCTGAGGATAGGAAAATTATTTTAAGGTTTTCAACCTCCTTAGGCTCACCCTGGGATGTTAGGTATAGGTGTTTTATACTCTGTTTTATTCCCCTCCTGTTGCCAGACTTACCTAGTAGAGGGGCAGAAGTAAGAAGCTCTCTTAGGGACAAATAACATAATCTAAATATATGGCTTCCAACTATATCAGTAACTCTCCTTTAGCTAGGAAAATTGGCTCTTAAGTATGATGATGTTTTTCATGCATTTTGCTAAATCTATTCTTTATGGTATAAAATCTGGTCTTAGTGTTTTTTTTTTAAGTTTCTTATATTTGTTCTTGTTTTTGTCTGACATATCCATGACTTCCTCAACTTTCTCATAAGATTATTCTCATGAATTTTTCAATCAGATTTCATACTTCAAAAAGCATAGATCCACTTCTGAATATGCCTTATTCTAATAACCTTTTCAATTTCTTCATGAATTCTACTTTTTTCCACAGGTAAAATCATTTTTTTTACCCTGCATATGTAGTATGTGTTGATGAACTTATCTTGGGACTTTCCTATTTGTTGTTGTTGTTGTTATGTTATTGTGGTGATAACACTTAACCTGAGATCTACAAAATTTTAAGTGTACAATACATTATAGGGACTACAGATACAACATTGTACAGCAGATCTCCAGACGTTATTCATCTTGCTTAACTGAAATTTTATGTCCATTGATTAGTAACTCCCCATTTCTCCCTTCCTCTGACATCATCCCTCTCTTTGATTCTATGAATTTGACTATTTTCTATACCTCATGTAAGTGGAATTATATATTATTTGTCTTTCTGTAATGGGCTCATTTCACTTAGCATAATGTCTTCAAGGTTCATCCATGTTGTTGCATATTGCAGAATTTCCTTCTATTTTAAGGCTGAATAATATTCCATTGTTGTATACCTTTCCTTTACCTGTTCATCCATCAATGGCTTTTAGGTTGTTGTCACATTTTGGCTGTTGTGAGTAGTGCTGCAATAAACATGGAGGTGCATAAAATCTCTTTGAGATACTGGTTTCATTTCTTTTGGATAAATACCCAGAAGTGAAATTGCTGGATCATATAGTAGTTCTAGTTTTAATTTTTAAAGGAAACTTCATACTGTTTTCCATAATGGCTGTACCAATTTACATTACATTAACAGACTAAAAGGGTTTCAATTTCTCCACATCCTCACCAATACTTATCTTTTTGTCTTTTTAATCAGAGCCATTCTAACAGATGTGAGTGATATCTTACTAGGGTTTTGATTTGCATTTCCCTGATTAGTGATGTTGATACTTTTCATATACCCATTGACCATTTGTATGTCTTCTTCTGAGAAATGACTCCTCCCAGGTCCCTTAGTAGATGAGCGTGGTTTCTGGACTGTGGCCATATTGGGCTGTTGCTGAGTCCACAGGGGAGCAGGGATGCTTTTGGTTTGTGGCTGTGACTATGTTCAGCAATCCTGCCACCAGGATGTGGGCCTGTCTTTTCAAAGTAGCGCTCCTCAATCTGGGATTTTATTGGTATTTCACAACCTACCTCCTGCATCCCAAAGCCACTTTTGTTCATAGATAGCTGTCAAATTGTTGTTTGTTTGGGGGATGCAAGTTGGACACCTCTTATTTCACCATCTTTGCTGACATCACCCTCCCCAGTGGCATATTTTAACATAAATAGAAAAATACAATCCCACAATTCATACGGAAACAAAAAAGACCACATATAGCCAGATCAATCGTATGTCTTAATTTTAATGAAATCAACAGATACCTGAAAGAAAGTTAAAAAATGAGCAATAAATGAGAACATATTTACTATACATATAACCACAAAAGCTTATTAAATAGATATAGATACATAGATATCAATGATGATACAGATATAGATATAGATATAAACATAGACATAGATATAGGTATATCTTACGAATCAATAAGAAAAATAAATATAGCAACAGAATAATGGAGGGAAAATCAGAAACAGCCATGTACACAGAAGGAAACAATATGACTAATCAATTTGTGCTGAACCACATTAGTGCTTTGCAAAAGGAAATCAAGACCACAAACATAAGCAAATCAAGACCACAGAAGAAATAATTTGATCCTATTTAATTGATATAAACAAAGAACTCTGGCAATTCCAGAGCAGAGATCAACAGAATTTCTCATGTAGAACTCATTGAAGGGTAAATTGGTGCAACCAAGCCTCCAACACTTTAGCATTATCTATTTTGATTGGATATCCAATAAAGTTGCTATGTTTCAGCAATTCCCCTCCTACTTACCAAAAAGCAGTTCTTCCTCATGTGTTCAAGGGCCAAATTTCAAGGGAGTGATAAACACAAAATTTGGGAGAGGGTTACCTCAGGGACAGAAGACAGAAGGATGACCTAGAGGAGGAGCATATCAATAGATCAAGGTATTGGTAAGGTTTTCTTGGATAATATAATAGGTTATGGATGTTCTTTACATTATTAAGAATAAAACGTAATAAGTGAGGACATTGTATGAATCAACAGCGGTGTGTTTCATAGACCAAGGATCATGACTCATTCAATTCCAAGCATATAAGGTCTATAAGAAGAAAGAAAAATAATCTTTAGGCTTTTGCAAATCTAAATCTTTGGTTTTTGAAACAGGTCAGATTTCCTTATTATTATTGTTATTGTTATTTGCTTCTCTTAGCAACTTTACTACTCTGTGTCATCACATAGATTCCATGGACTAAAAGAAATTAGTAATGAGAGCGAAACAAGCATTTGGCTAGTATATGAATGTATTATGTCATTACTAATGCTAAGATGTTTAATTTACACTGTCAAAGACTTTTCTGTTAAGCAGACTTATAGGGTTTTCATGAACCATCTTGAATATTCATAAATTAACATATCCTATATTTTTCAAAAAGTCTGAGATAGAAAGATCAATTTGCATGTTTAGCTACTTTCCAGTCATTTATCTTGAGAGAAAGCAGTGATTCCCATTTATTTGTGAAACACAAATATTATGTATCACCTACTTAACTCCCTCATGGACATGCAGGGAAGAAGGAAATTTTCACTCTGTCAGAGAAAGTTGGTGCATTGTGAAGAGTATCAGTGGTAGAAAAAAAAAAAAAAAACCTGTGAACTAAACAATTTACCCAAGGATATAGGTCCTTTATAGTACATTACCTGAGTTATTTATTTATTTCATTTTGAAGCATCATTGGTGGGTCCCACTGTGGCTATTATCCAACAACATGAAACACATCCTTAAAGAGTAACTTAGTATTTTTAATGAAGGAAATTTTCGTTTTTACATGTTTTGAAGCATAAAAGCAATTTAATATTAGTTCTTCAATTTGGAAAATAGAGAAAATATTAGAGAAATAGAGAGAAATAATGACATCGTAACCTTGGACAACCATTTGATGATGAAGATGATTTTGAGATAATTAAATTAAAAATTATCTCTACCGGTAAAGGTCTGATGATAATAATTCAAATTATTTAAGCTGAATACAAGTAGTTTGCCCTTAATTAAACTTAACAGTCAAAAAGAAACAAGATAAGTTCTAAATAGATTTTTTAAAGGGAATGGTTATTTAGGTAAAAAATATATTTCACTTAATGCTTTAAGTAAAAGCCCAATTCATGCTTTTTAGATTTGAGGGGTTTTTTTTTAGCTTGTTTGTTTTTAAATATCAAATAAGTTCTTTACATGAAAAATAAACTACCTCTATGTATGAATATCTATAGTGAACAAATTAAGCATCCAATTGTTTGTATCATTATTCATACTATTAAAATTTTTTAAATTTAGCAACAGGGAATTATTTAACTTATGTTACATCATAAAATAATGATTAGCATTTACAGTACTTGTTTAAATCATTTTAAACACATTAGCATTCATCTGTATAACAACTTATATAAGTAAAAGTTTGTGACATGATACTAAGTTTAAAAAGATGTAAAGTAATAACCAATTGATGACAATTAGGTACAGAAATAGCTAAAAAAAAAAAAAAAAAAAAAAAAAAAAGACCAGAAGGCAAATGCATCATGTTTCATTATTAACATGTCTCTGTGTTGGGATAGCAGGTAGTACTTTTCTGTATTACCAATATTTTTTATAGACTTACAAAGACTACCATGATGTACTTACCATGTGGGGAGTCTTTGTTCGTATCATTCATCATTGCCTTACAACAGATTCCTATAAATAGATGTGTTAGATCCAAGAATATTTTTAAAACTTCTTATCTAGTGCCAACTGCTATCCAGAAAAGTTTGTACAAACATACAGTCCCACCAACATTAATAGGAATACCTGCATTGCAATTTTTTAAAAGATGGAATGTGAAACAAACCGTCCAAATTTGAGCCTCATTTTTCTAAATGTGGTTCTAAGATACCATCATGTTTTATGATTACTATAAAAAATATGTGAAGGAATTGACAAAAGAAAAGCATTAAGTCATACACTGCTGCTTCTAAGTGTGCTAACAAGTGTGTTTGGAAATTGCCCAATGTGTTCTCTGATTAGGAAGCTTTGTAGAGATCCCCAGGAAATATAATTCCTACTAGTTTATGTAGTCGAGGTAAAGAAAGTCACAACAGCTCTGAGGGAGACCACTTTGTAATTACCACCCTTTGAAGACCACTTCTAGTCTCCGTGGGTTATGCAAAGTTATTTCTGTATGGACTTCTCTCACTTTTAAAAATAGTTCTTACATACATTCAGCTTTGTCTGGTTTTCCCATGCTAATGCTTAAATACTTCATAAAATTTTAGCCAGGTCCTTAGTTAAATCTTTCAACAAACTGTCTGATTAAAACAAACTAATTATAACATAATCACTTTTCATCAAATCATTCAGTTAAATCCTTGGAAAATGGCAGAATATTTTCATATTCAAAAATGAAATGTTCAGCTTTGTTTTTATATTATTTAATTTTTTTGTTTCATTGTAAATTGAACACTTACCTTTGCCTGGACATCACGGCTGAAATTTTCTGTAATTAAAGCACACTGATACAATGTTGAGGTTAAGGAGGCATAGTAAAGTCTGAAATCAGATACCCAGATTTGACTCTTCCTTTTTATAAAGTTATAGTTCCTTTATGTAATATGAAGATAAGAACAGTAACTGCCTCATAGGGTTTTGATTAATTTAAACAAGATAATACATCTAAAACATTTAACAAATTTTGTCCATGTCACTAAGATGGTGTCAGGCACTGCTCCATTTATCATCAGCATCATCATAGCAAACTTATGATGGAAAACCTTAATGAGTCATTCTCATATGCTGGAGAAGAGTTTTTAAATGAAGACTCTTCGGCCCCACTCTCAAAGATTCTGACTTAGTATGAGAGGGGTAGGACTCAGATAATTCTGATGTAAGTGATTCACTGGCTACATTGATAATTCTGAACTTCTGACTTACGTGAGGGTCAAGGTAGAGAACTTAAAAGGAAACAACCAAAAAAATTGTTTCAACTAGGCAATTTGTTTCCAAATTGATTATCCCATGTTAAATGTGAATAACTATTGATAATCTACCAAATAGTACATGCCTTTGGGATATGAGGTGTAATAAAAAAAATACAGTGAATGTTTACATTTAAAATTTTTTTTACTACAGTAAAAGACACATTGCCATTAATCCCCCTCAAAATATTCACCCCCACTTCAAACACACTTATCCCATCGTTCTTGCCACTTTCTGAAGCAGTTGTGGAAGTCCTCTTTTGTGAGTGTCTTTAGTTGTGCTGTCATGGCTGCTTTGATGTCCTGAATCGATTCAAACATTTACCTTTCAGTCATTTTGATTTTGGGGAAGAGCCAGAAGTCACAGGGTTCCAGATCTGGTGAATAAGGTGGGTGAGGACACATCATAATGCTTTTATTTGACAGAAATTGCTGTACCAGAAGCAATGTGTGACATAGAGACTTTCCATTGTGATCACAAAATACAGTGAATGCTGCTGCCAACTGCCATCCAAGAGACAGAGAGGGATCTTCAATACAGGAAGCAGCATGTCCAACCTTAATAACAGTGTGTGACAAGTTTCAACGTGTTCAGTGCAGTCAGTCATGTGTGAGCTATGGTTGAGAGAAGGTGTATTTTAAAGTGTGCCGTAAATCATCCTTCCTCATGACAACACTCCATGTCACATATCACTTCTGGTACAGCACTTTCTGTCAAATAATAACGTTTCGGTGTTTCCTCATCCCCCTTATTCACCGGATCTGGCACCATGCAACTTCTGGCTCTTCCCCAGAGTCAAAATGATTCAGGACATCGAGGCAGCCATGACAGCACAACTAAAGACACTCACGTAAGAGGAATTCCAGAACTGCTTCAGAAAGTGACAAGACCCATGGGATAAGTGTGATTGAAGTGAGGAGCAGTGCTTTGAGGGGGATTAATGGCATTGTGTCTGTTACTGTAATATATTTATTTATTTTTTTAATTTAAACATTCAGCATATTATTTGATCACACCTCATACATAGCCCTCTGGCTTTCCCTCCTGATGCTTTTCTTCTGGGGAATTCCATTGCACCATGATACCTACCACAACTGGGCAGTGGACTGGAACAGGAAGAGGAGGGGAGCCAAAGCAGCATACCCCCCAGGAAGCAGCAGAACAGTAGTCAAGACCAGAACACTGACGCTGTATGGCCTAGGCACATACTCTGTTTAATGACTTCACTCTGACTACTTTCACATCTGTAAAATAGGGAATTAATAGTATCTAAATTATAGCATTATTGTGAAAATTAAATGCTGGGACTTTGAAATAGGATGATTAACATTAAAGCACATTTTAATTAATCCTCTTTGTCCAGCTGTCTTCCTCCTAAAAGATTGGCAGCTATTAATCAAATAACGTAGCCTGTCTCCTCCTTTCCCCAGCCAAAGATGCTGGGTATGATACAGAATACAAATTATAAAAAGAAACATGGAACACTGGTCAAGTAAAATGTATCGCTCCACCTGCAATTTCCCCTTCTCTACTCCAGATATTAAAAACTAATTCTCTCAGTTATTCATTGCTGGCAGAGATGATTAATTTAATCTTTGTAGATAGTGTAAAAGGTTTGTATGAAAGAAGCAAATACTCTGCTGAGGCTAATTGTAAGGCACATTCAGGTGACTATTTCATTGTGTGCAGTATAATGATATAGATGGTTAGCCAAGAGCAAACATCAATTCTATAAAAAGAATTAAACTAAGACCAAGTCCATTTGGCAGCTGAAAATTAATACAGCCCTTAAAGCCAATATGGATCTCGTTTTGGTAAATCCTACCAGGGCCGGGGAAGAGTCCATTATTACCAACCAATTTATGATAACCTACTATGTGTGCTTTTATTTCTCAGTACAGATTTTCCATATTAACTAAATTATTTAAAGTATCCCTTGGTGTTTAAAAATGTGTTAGAGTAGGACAGATTTAGAAAAGTTACACATTACTACTAAACTTGGTGGCCATGGGCATGTGACTTAATCTCCTTGAGCTTTTAGTTTCTGGGCAGAAAAAATGGGAGGGACAAACATCAAGTTGAGGATAATATGGGATTTATTTAAAGAATCATTTAATTTAATGTGAGGCTTATAATAAAAATTTGATTAGGGAGAAATATAGAGACATGTTATATGTGTACATATGCATATGCATATATAAATATATATAAACACATTATAAATAATATTTCTATCCACTTATCCTTCTATTATTCAGCTACCTTAACTTTTACCACCCAGCCCTGTTCATTTCTGTCTTTTATCAAGGTATTTTCCTTTCCTCTGCACATTTTATAATCTTCATCAACAAATACAGAAAGGAAACGGATGGAAAGATTATTTTCCTCAATAGTAGTTAAAAATGCAAAGTACAGTACCCTGGAAATGAGGATGTAAAAGAGAGAGAGAGAGAGAGAGAGAGAGAGAGAGAGAGAGAGAGAGAGAGAAACACGTGAGCTAATGTGGCTAAGATAAACCAGTTTGTTGTTAACAATACTGTACAATCTTTTTTGTAAAGCAATACTACAAAAGTAAGAGCCATAAGTGTGCTCATAGCCAACATCCCTCTCTAAAGTCTATCCAAGAGATTCAATCTACCAGAAAGAAAAATTTAGTTGCACAGTACCTTCATGGATAAATCTAAAATAGCAAAGTTTTAAAAAACAAACAACCCAAATAGAAGGTTGTATACTTTATAGCACAACCGAACAATGAAATGTTACACAGCTATTTAAAATGGTAAAAGCATATAAAATATGTAAGAACAAAAACTATTTATGACAATATAAATACAAGTAATAAATTGTATATCATGATTATGACTAAACTGTGTATATATGAAAGGTAAAGCAAAAAATGTGAGCTTTCAGAGAGGAAGAATTATGAGCAATTTTGCCATCACAATTTTTGGAAATACTTTTATCTTCGCTTTTTCTTTCTTTGAAAAGTGAAGAGTAAAGTCTGATCTACTCTGCAAAGGCTTCCAATGTACTGAAATGATACGCATATTTCTTTCCTTTCTAAAAATAATACAGTGCCATTTAGTTGCAGTGCTTATTCTGGACCTTACATTATATGGTTGTTATCACTTCTACTTATTTCCTGCATGCTAATCTCTTCCCAGAAACCCTTTAAACACTTTGAGGACAAAAGTTGGGTAATTTCCATTTTAAAAATATCTCACTATACCTAGCCCAGACCAGGAACTCAGCAAAGATAAGTTGAAAAGAATAGGCAATAAATGTGAATGAATCACAAAAGTGTTACTAAAATAGGAGGTCCGACAATTAAGTTCACAAACTCATCCTAGAAAAAGTGCTACATACTTCATCGCTGAATATCACTATGGTCACATTCGAAATACTCCCCTTGGGAATCTATGCACTGACGCCAGCGCCTATTCTATCCTTCAAAGCAATTCTGGAACTCTTTCTGGAATGGCCATCAGAGCTGTTGTCATATTACCCTTGATGTCCTGAATGTCATCCAAATGTCTTCCTTTAATATTTCCTTTATCTTTGGGTAAAGAAAGAAGTCATTGGGGGCCAGATCAGGTGAGTAGGGAGGGTGTTCTGATACAGTTATTTGTTTACTGGCTAAAAACTCCCTCACAGACACTGCTGTGTGAGTTGGTGCATTGTCGTGATGTAAGAGCCATGAATTGTTGGTGAAAAGTTCAGGTTATCTAACTTTTTCATGCAGCCTTTTCAGCACTTCCAAACAGTAAACTTGGTTAACTGTTTGTCCAGTTGATACAAATTCATAATGAATAATCCCTCTGATATTAAAAAAGATTAGCAACATCATTGCTAACTTAGTTGTCAGAACCTGTACTTAGATAAAGTTGATTTTATTAATTTGAGAACTGTTAACAGGTGCAAAACCAAAATATTTTGCATGCCCCTTCATGCAGTTCCTAATACAGAATATGGATAGGAAATGCTCTGGGGGCTGAGTTCTCTTGATCCCTTGAAGGTTCTCCTTCCTATCTCTGTTGAAATCTGTTGTCACTAATTCATTGCCTCCTGCAGCTATTTTTTCTGCCCTATTCATTTCATCGATTTTCCCAAAATACCATGTATACAAACCATTTGAGTGCTATCAGACTTACTAAATATTTGGCAAAACAGACACACACACACACAATGGAAACTTTTCAAAATGAATATTAGACACTATTTCTATATCAGTCAGAGTCTAGTCAGGAAAACAGAAAACACACTAGACATTTTAATAGAGAGAACTTAATATAGGGAATTAACTGAACAGACATTGGAGGTGAGCAACTGAATGTAGAGATGAACAATGGCCTGTCTACATGTGACAATAGAACTCTGACCCTCAACCTCTGTAGGAACTAGCACAGAATGGTCAGAACGTGACCATGACTGCCAGCATTCCAATTTTTTTACACACTCCCCCCCACACCCTTGTGGGGGTATACCCCAAAGCAATCACATAAGACACCTGCTTCTAGCTAGCCTGCCTCCAGCTTGCCCATTCCAAAAGCCTCCAGTCAGAGCATCCCCGAAGCCTTCATTTTTATCACTATGAAGATGTCCCACTCTCTAGTCTGCCTTTGAGTCTCTGCCAAATGCAAGTGATGGTTGCCAACTTCCTGGCTATAGCAACCTCTGAATAAATAGTCTCTGGTTTTTCTGTTTGTTTTGGTTTGGGTGTTCTTTGTTTATTTCTACAGTGGAATTAGAAAGGGGAAGATTCACTGAGATAATACAGTGAATAAATGCCAGGAGCAGCCACCACCCCTAGGATTGGAGGTTAAAAAAGGAGGATATCAGAACCAAGAAACTCAGACCCACACAGAGCTAGGAGAGACCTTTGGGGAAGGGGTTGCCGTCTGGCTGACGTGAGCAAATCAGGATCTGGGGGAGAGCAGGTTACAGCCGGGACATCTGAGAGGGTGTAGTGAGGCCAGTTCTGGAAGTGCCAAAAGATAGGAGAATGAAGCCAACTGCTGCTACTTGAGTGGAGGTCCTTGTCAGGGCTATGGTTACAGAATTAGCAAATGGGCTCCAGTGATAGGAATAGCAAAGAGGAAGGAGCAAGTCCCCAGACTCATTCTGACAAAACCCAACAAAGGCAGCTGACAAAGGAACACGTATTTCACAGCATCCAGGCATCAGCATAGCAATGAAGAGTATAGAAGGGCAACAAAGGACATAGGCAATCACTTAATAATTAACACACTTCTGTCCTTCAAAGAATGTTAGCCACCCACGCTACCAAAAGCCATTCTTTGGCTTTGCCTTCCCTTGTTTTCACCTCATCTCTTCCTGGATCATCTTTATTTTCTCCAATCTCACAAGATGCTTGACTATCTCTTATATTGTATCCATCTCAACTATGCCCTGCGATGTTTGTCCCTAAATCAGCCAATAGAGGTATTTTGCTTTCCAAAAAGCTGAGGGCTATAGAAGGAAATTATTCCACTGCTTTGGGGCACAGGAGCAGCTGCTGCCAATTGGGATTTCTAAAAGGCTTTTTTGTCCTTGTTTACTTTGTTACGCATGTTTCCATGATATCTGTGCATATGTGCTGGCAGATGCTAGGGTGACTGCAAAGGTGAGGTTTCTAGAAGGAGATGGGCATTTAGCATTGTCTCTCTGTGGGCAAATGCATGTTTAACAAAGGTAAGGACATGAAGATTCAATGGCTGGGGAGGGTAGATATATGAAGATACAGGGAATCAAGTCAAGGTGGGAAACTCTCAGAGATTCCATACCTGCAGATGAATGTTTTCTTCTGTTTACTTTTTAAAGTAATATAATTTGCAGAAATAATACTTGCTTATTGTAAAACAAGAACAACAGAAGAGCATGTTAGTATGTGAGGAAAAAAAAGCCCCTTCAACCTCTGTTATTTCCATTGCCAAGTATATCCACTCTTTATTCCTTGATATATATTCTTTTAGGCTTTTTACTATGGGCAGTCCCCTCCCACACTGACACTGGGTTTGGCCACGTGACATGCTTTAGTCAATGAGATGATAGCAAGTCTGACACAAGTAGAAGTTTGAAAAGCGCTTGTGTGTTGGGATTTGCCCTTTCTTGTGGCTGGTTCATCATGTGAACAAACCTGGAGTGTCTTTCTGGAGGACAAGAGACCATGTAGAGAAAGGCCTTGGCCATCCTAAGTGTTTGTGCCATTCCAGCAGAGGCCACACATATGATTGAGGTTGTTCTAGACCATCCATCTTCAGCTGAGTCTGGACAACTTCCAAACCCATGCACTGAATGTATAGAGCATTAATCACAAACACAAAATGAACTCTAATAATTCTGGTAGCTATGTCATTCACAAAGTGACAGCCAAGCCAGAGCATCCCGTGAAAGGTGTACCCAGTGACCGCCCTAACCAGGTAACTCCAGAAGCAGAGTGGAGTGTGACCATCTGGATGGCTTTATCGGACTGCAGATGAGCTTTATCGGACTGCAGATGGGTGCACTGCACCCAGTCTTGAGCATAAATTCAGAGCTCTCTGACAGCTCATTGCTCAGGCCTCTGCTGATGAGCTGACAGCCACCTCTGCACATCCCAGATGGAGCGCTTGAAGCCTTACCTGCTGACCTCACCAGCCCAATCTGATGCCCAACACTACGCACTCCAGCATTGAAGGGACTTTCACTGAACACCGGACTCTCTCTCATCCTTCTTTCATAAGACTCTGTTTACCTTACCTAACCCTATTGCTTGCAAACCTATTGAAGTAGGAATATTTCTCTGTGAGTCCCCAAATGATGTAGGGGACTTTAGAGTGAGTGAGTGAGAGAGTGAGTGGCGGGATCCTGTCTCATGAGACCAAAGAATGGAAACACAGACCCAGGAGAGGCAAAGAGTTTTAAAAAGAGGAGAGTTTATTGAAAGCAAAGAGTCAGAGCTCCTGAGCAGGAGGGGGTCCCGAATGGGGGAGCCCAGTGACTGAGGCAAAAGCTCTTACTTTTATATCTTCCTTTGCCTGTTTGGGGAAGGGGTGCTGCTTGAAAAAGGGAACTGGTACCTTCTAATTAAATTTGTCTACCAGGTTTGTTCTGCTTGTTCATCCTGAAGGAATTAGCAAAATAACTCTCTCTTATCTATCAGATCTGCTCCATTTGTCAGGCCAAAAGGAATTTTATGATTAACCTCAAGGAGTTGTTGCATATTGTCCTGGAGCAAAGGAGTGATTTCAAAACCTGGAGTTTTAGGATATGGCTGTCTTTGTTTATTCCACCAGGGCCCTCCGGTCTACCTAAGGACATGCTAGCTAAGCTGTCTCACTATGTGACCCTGTTGTGTGAAACCACTCTTCCTCAACTGTTGGAGACTAACCTCAGGCCAGAGCCTTGGTTAATGCCTGTGATAAACTGAGTCAGATCCATGACTTTATTCTAATAAAGTCTGACATTGTAGAAAGACACAAACGTGTCTGAGACTGCTACTTTGATAGCCATGTCCCATTCCTGACAATGAATCATGAGAGCTAATAGGTGTTTTAAGGAAGTCAGTTTTTGAGTGGTTCATTAGTAAAAGTTAGCTCACAGAGATAGATAGATTGGGATGGAAAGATATAAATATAAGGATGTAAATAAATTTGTACTTATATACATCGTATAAATTTTTAAAATATATTTATTTATGATCACCTGAATAATACATGACCTCATTCTTTAAAAATCCCAAGACTACTCATAAGGTGAAAGAATCTTTTAATCAGTAGCCACCATCCAAGTCCCACTAGTACTGTCGTCAATGGCTACACATCCTTCTGGATCGATTCCTGCTTTGTGAACTAGAAAATAGAAAATTTGACTTTCTTAATTTTTATTTTCTGCACTCAACAGTGTCTTGGAAATATTCCCATGCCAACGAGCATCAATCTATTCCTACACAGGCACACCATACTTGCTTTATTTCCTAAATCTTTATGATTTGAATTTTGTCAGATCAACTTAATCAATTTTCTTTTTCAAAACTGCCTTTTTTTCACACTTACTCTTTCACTTGAAATTTAGACTCAGAGGTCAAGATAGATGAAAAATATTGTGGGGAATTTGGAGGGATTACATTGAATTTATTGTTTGAATGAATTAACAACTTTATTGTATTGCATCTTTTTATAAGCATATTATATTTCTCATTTACTTCAGTTCTTAAATCACTTTTAGCGAACTTTTGTAGTTTTCTACAATTATTAGACATTTATTTCTAGATTGCTTCCACATTGCTTTATATATTGTGTTGCCATCAGAAAAAGGATCTTGAAATCTATTATGTTTCACAGGTATATAGGAAAGCTTTAATTTTTGTTTTTTATCATTTATCTTTTATCAGGCCACATTGCTGAATTCTCTTATTCATTCTAATAAGAAAACTAAGACAATCATCTGACAAAATGTATAGATAATCTTACCACTTATAAATAATAGCAATTTTTCTCTTTCTTCAAGTATGTATACTTCCTTTTTTTTCTATTATTTTGGAACTCCAATTCAATGTTGAGTATTAAAAACATTAGTAGTCATCTTTATCTAGTTCCTGACTTTGATGGGAATGTTTTTGGTGGCTCACCATTGACCATGATGTTGGTATAGGTTACTAGTAGAAATCTCATATCAAGGTAGAGTTGCTTCTTAGTTCTCATTTGCTTAGTGTTTTTCTTTTTTAAGAAAGAATGGGTGTGGGATATCCTCGAATGCTTTTTCATTATCTATTGAGAACAGCATGTAGTTTTCTTTCTTATTTATTTAATAAGTTATAGTATAAAGCTACTCTTGTATTCCTGAGATAAACCATACTTAATTATGCTGTATTATTTTCTAGTACGCACTGTGCTCTATTAATACTAATTTATTTTAAGTTTAGCACCTCTATTCAGAAATGAAATTGTTCAGTAGTTTTATATTCTTATTCTTCTTATCTAGATTTGATAACAGATTAATACTACAACCTTCATCTTTGATAGTCTAAGTTTGAATATGATATTTCTAGATATAAGGTATTGTGTTTGTATTTACCTGTTTATATATGTGTATTTTGTTCTGCCAATCACTTATCTATATTAAATTCAGGAAAATTCTTATATATCATCTATCTATCTATCTATCTATCTATCTATCTATCTATCTATCTATCATCTATCTATCTATCATCTATCATCTGTCATCTATTGAGACAGCTTAGTTAGCATGTCCTTAGGTAGACCGGAGGGCCCTGGTGGAATAAACAAAGACAGCCATATCCTAAAACTCCAAGTTTTGAAATCACTCCTTTGCTCCAGGACAATATGCAACAACTCCTTGAGGTTAATCATAAAATTCCTTTTGGCCTGACAAATGGAGCAGATCTGATAGATAAGAGAGAGTTATTTTGCTAATTCCTTCAGGATGAACAAGCAGAACAAACCTGGTAGACAAATTTAATTAGAAGGTACCAGTTCCCTTTTTCAAGCAGCACCCCTTCCCCAAACAGGCAAGGGAATGTATAAAAGTAAGAGCTTTTGCCTCAGTCACTGGGCACCCCCATTCGGGACCCCTTCCCGCTCAGGAGCTCTGACCCTTTGCTTTCAATAAACTCTCTGCTTTTTAAAACTCTGCCTCACCTAGGTCCGTATTTCCATTCTTCAGTCTCACGAGACATGATCCCAGCATTCATTCACTCACTCCAAAGTCCCCTACATCATTTGGAGACTCACAGAGACATATTCTTCCTTCACTATCTCTATCACTGTTACCTCCTCTGAGTAATTTCTATTCTCACCTAAAACATTTACTGAAATTTCTAGTTCTATCTTCTCTCATTTTTCCTCACATTTTTCTCAGCTTTTGGAAATAACATTTGATAATGATAGCAAATCCTTATATAGCTCTTTATATACAGGCACATTTTCCATGCTCTGTATGTATTAATTCAATTACTCTTCATAACCACCACTTCTGGTTGAATATGATAAACTATGTCAGTCAGGATTGATTTAGGAAAACAAAAACACCCTAAATATTTCAACGGAGAGAACTTTAGAGAATTGATTAAGCAGGTATTGGAACACAGAAAAAGCAAAATAGAACACTGAGTTAACCTAGATATACATGGAAGTAATAGTGGCAGAAATGGCTACGACCTCTATGTCTGGGGAACCTATGAACAATTATCAGAACCTAAAAACTCCGTAGAATTGGAGTACAGAACTATGAGCAAGGATGCCACTCTAGTCAAGGATTAGGAGGGGACTTGGAGATGAGGCAGTGCCCACTGTGCCAATACTAGTGAGGGAAGGTGAAGACACCTGTTCTAGGATGCCAAGTGAAGGCAGAGATTAGAACTACTGACTGCTGTTGCCAGCATGACCTCCTGTTGTTAGGACATACTGACAGGAACTGCAAGCAAACAGGAAGCTCCTACCCCTACCTCCTGCCTCTTAGTTGTGCTCTTCTGCCCTCTATTGGCATAACTCTACAGGAAACACATTCAAAAAAGAGATAAAGTTTTCCAAGTCCTAGCCCCAGCTTCACAAATAAGAGTATTGTAGGATATATTTGGTATTTAGAGGGGGGGGGGAAGGTAATAAGGAGCACCAAGAATTTAAATAATTTTCCCAATGTCACACAGCTAGTAAAGTACAGACCTAGTATTCAAACCTAGACAGTTTGTTTCCAGAGTCTTTGCACTTAACCACCACAAGATACTGCCTCTCCAACTGGTTGAGTTCTAGAAAATTCCTTGGTTCAATATCCCAGCTCACTAGTTTCTCTTGAACTATGGTTTTTCTTTTGTTTAGCCCAACTACTGAGTTTTATTTCAATGATGACAGGTTTTTTGTTTGTTTGTTTAATTTTATTGTGGTAAGAACACTTAACATGAGATTTATCCTCTTAAGTTTTTAAGTGAATATAGTCACGCACTGAATAACAACATTTCAGTCAATGACCAATGCATATATGATGATGGCATAACTTCTAACCCAGGTGTGTAGTACCCTATTTAGGTTTATTTAGGAACATGATGCTATCCACACAATGATGAAATCGCCTAATGACACATTTCTCAGAATGAATCCATATTCTTAAGTGATGTATGACTGTATCATTAACTATAGGCGCAATAGGCTGTACAGTGCGTCACTAGAACTCATTCATCTTGCATAACTGAAATTTTATACCCATTTAACAGCAACCTTTCACTTTCTCCTCCCCCTAGACCCTGGCAACCATGATTTTACTCTCTGCTTCTCCAAGTTTGACTATTTTAGATACTTCATATAAGTGGAATCATGAAGTATTTGTCCTTCTGTGACTGGCTTATGTCACTTAGCATAATGTCCTCATGTTGTGGCATATGACAGGATTTCCTTCTATTTTAAGGCTGACTAAAATTCCGTTTTATATATAAAGCACTTTTTCTTTACTCATTCATCCATCCATGGGCATTTAGGTTGTTTCCACATCTTGGCTATTTGTGAATAGTGCTGCAATGAACATGGGAGTGTTACTATCTCTTTGAGATCCTGATTTCAACACTTTCAAATACCCAAAAGTATGGTAGTTCTATTTTTAACTTTTTGAGAAAACTCCATACTGTTTTGTATGGCAGCTGCACCATTTTATATTCTCATCAACAGTGTGCCAAGGGTTTAATTTTCCTACATCCTTGTCAACCAATTTCCATTATATACTAGGTTAATGTTATTATGGGTCAGATATCTCCTTACATTTCTCAGAATATAAATTATACGTACTCTAAACTTTCTGTTATGCTTATTCTTCTATGTCTCTGTCCTCAAGATTAAGTTAATCTTTTATTGAGGGATAACAAAGCATTGGCTTCCCTCAAATGATTGCTGACTTTTGATGAGCTCTCATCTCTGTAGCTGAGATACCCTGCTTGATTGACTGATGTGTCTACTTATGAGGAGAGATGAGATGAGATGCTATGGCTTGACCACTGAGCAGCTTTCATTCAGAGTAGGAAGCCTTGGAATATGCCATTGGGGCCATATTGTAGCCATCAGCAGTGTCACAATTCTTTGACCCCACGTTCTTACAGCGTAACTTCTCCTATCTCACCTGAGTCTGACACCCCTGTAGCTGGTCTCTGCCCTAAGAAAGTGGGATATTCTGAGCCTGATCTGCTTGGTTTCCCCTTCTGATTACCCAGTTGTTTACTCTTAGGACCTCTTGATCCCAGTATCCACTATGCTTGGCTATAAAACTCCCTTCATATTGCTCCCAACTTCTGTAGCAGAAAAGCGTGTTTGGAAAACTCCATATTTTGGAAACTTATGTTTTCTAATTTCATTTCCTTTTAAATCTTTCAAGAATTTCTCATAGGTTCAGGTCTGTCTGGATTCTTCTTGATTTACATGCTAGAAGTGAATTTTAAAAGGAAAATACATTATTATTTTTAGACATTTTATATGGAATGGCGAAGCTTAAATCTGTTTTCAAAAACAAAATAGGATTCTGTTTTACTCATAATGTTTTGCAAATTATTTTTATAATGTATCAATAAAACACAGGCATATTTACATGAAAGTAGATATATGTTATTTTGAGGCTACAATAGCATTCTAGATATGAATATACCACATTGACATTCCCCCATTGATGGCCATTTTAATTTATTTTCAGTGTTTACTATTACAAGCAATACTGCAATGAGCATCGTCATGCACTTTTGAAATTATTGCTAAAGAACAGATTTTTCTATGTAGATTTGTATCGTCCAAGAGAATGTTCATGGGATGTGGCTTTCAAAGAAACAGATAATTTTTTCTTCTCCATGTTTTTGTTAACACTCAATTGCGTTAACTCAATATTCTCATCATTCTGGCTATTTCAGTCCAGGGAGTGCAGCAGCCAGACCCATCATCCATAACTGTCTTCATGGAGTCAGGAAATAGTGCCAGAACAGAGGAGGGTATTGAAAGACATGGGGAAGCATGAGGCCAAAAAGATGCATCACTTAGTAGTCTCAGAACATTAAAAAGAAAGCTACAATATCTGTTGATAAATAAATGAAAATTTTTTTCATAACAAGGTTTACTTGGCAATATATAGGAAAATAAATAACATGTCCTAAAGTCAAGTAATTTCTAAAAATCCTCAGAAGCTTTACATATACCAAGAAACATTTAATTATTTTCAGCAGAGAGGTCTTTTCTTCACATCCTAAATCCTTCCTTTCAATAGGGACTCAAGTCCCAACATCTGTCTTCATTCTACTTTTAAACACTTTCCTACCCCTGTTTTGGACTTCTGTCCAACAATTAACACTTCCAAATTCTGTTCCCATAATTTATCCTCAATTATAAACTCCAACATGCCTGTGTTAGAATAAACATCTGGTAGACCTACCAGCATAACCCTAGGGACAAAAGTTATTAATCTGCGACGAGCTGATTCAGAGCAGATGACCAAAATATCACTAGAATTTACTAGAAATGTGCTCTCCATGTGTGACTTGTTGTTTTCCTTAGAAACTAGGAGAAAGCAAAGACAAGACGAAAATAAAGGAAAGAGAAAGAATAAGGAAAAACAGCAATTACGGTGGTAGACTCTATTTTCCAAAAATGTCCACAGCCATGTTTCAGTCCCACAATCTCAGAACCTTGACATTTCTCCCATGCAAAGATGGAGTTTAATTTCCACCCCTTGAATGTAGGTCAGCTTGTATGACTTCCCAATACATAGAATAGAAAGGAAGAGACACTGTGTGACTTCTGAGGCTAGAACACGAAAGGTGCTACACCTTCCACATAGCTGTTTCTCTATAGCGACACTCACTTTTGGATCCCAGTCACCATATTTGAAGGAATCCCAGGCAACAAGGAGAGCCCATGAATGGGTGATCTGGCTGACAAGTTATAGCCATTATCAATCACCAACTGATAGCCATTATCAATCACCAGACATGCAAGTGGACAGACTTCAGATGATTCTAGACCTCAGCCTTCCATAGTATCTTCCAGATGAGTCTTCCATGGGTCAGAGACAAGCCGTACCTCCTGTGCCCTGTTTAAATTCCTGACACATAGAGAATCTACAGTAAATGGCTGTTTATGCCACTAAATATGGAGGAAGACTTTTCATGCAGTAAAGTGAAAAAACCACCCATATCCTTAGAAAAATTGAAAGCTTGTCATGTTCTATTGAAATCAATATTGGAGGATACATGTTTAAAACATTAAGTGTGAGCAGGGGTGGACACATACCATTTCACTACCTATACTATTTCTAGTGTATAATTAATTCTCTTACTAGAGATGAGAATCAATATTGATGGATCTTAAAAGTTTTGAGTGGGCACCTTTTCCATCCTTGAGCATTTGTCTAGTCTGTAGTTGGAAATGTTTAAAATTGCAATATATTCTCCTAATGTTTATTTAAAAATTGCCCTTCCTATGTTTTATGGCATTAGCTTTAAGGTTCCTATCTAATGATTTGTCAGCCTTGACCCTCCCATTGTGTACTACACATTCTTTGCAGAGATTCATGTCTTTTCCTTGGCGCCTGCATTTTCTCACTTTAGTTTTGGTAGAGTAGGATGAGAATTAATAATTTATTTATTTGGGAAAAAAATGATGTTTATTATTTAGTAAGTATATTTCCCAATGCCTGAAGCTTATCTATTAACGATTCCTTCTCTTCTAGGTCTGAAAACAAAACAAAACAAAACAAAACAATAAGGGCTTTACCCAAGCCACTTATTAGGTCAATCCTGCCAAGAAAAATCAAATTGGTTAAGACCTGATTTTGTTTTTAGTTTTACCAAACAAGACTTCATCCTTTAACTAAAAGCTTGATGTAACAGCTAAGGGGAAATTCTATCTCTTTCTGATAATGTGCAAAATAGTCACATAGTTGAGTGTGAGGCTTATATTCAATCAAAGATTAAAGCCCACATTCATTTACTGTGTCTTCAAATCTGTCATGATGATGAAACTTAGTACTTTAAAAAATTTACACTGCAGCTTGTTCTAATACAATTGCTATCTGACTACATTTATAACCCCCACCATAGCATTTATGGATAAAATAATACAATTTTACAGAAGATTAATTTAATATTCACAGAGGAATTTTCTATATCTGTTTTTTTGTTTGTTTGTTTGTTTTTGTTTTTTCCCTTTAATTACCCAATATTGCTGTGTGAAGAAGAAGGGGGAAGACTTGAGAAACCAGATTTTATTCCATTGTTGGGGTTGTATTAAAGCAGCTAATAGACATTCTTTTCTCAGGTTCCTCAGATGGAAAACATTCTACTGATGTTGGTCCTTTATTTTCCTAAAGGAGACATAGATAATGGGTCCTGCTGCATCCATTTGAAGATGGATCTGTTTGAGAGGTGTTAGGATCAAACAACAATTTGCAATTTGTTCAGTTCAATAGTCTAGTATTACTTTTAAGTCACTACCACATAGATAAAAATTGCCAAAAGTGATTAAAAATGGGAAATAAGTAGCAATAATAATCTACTCATTATGTCCTAGAAGCCAGATATGCTTCCACTTACTTTGTGTATGGTTTGGGTGTGTATGTATGTACACACATGCATGTTTATAAAATGAAAGAAAAGACCAGAGTAGTGTGTTGTTTGAGAGAAATTTCATAAAAATAAGAAAAATTTTTACCCCTGAGGTTATTGCTATCCTGTTGGAGGAGGTCATCAACAGGATGTGAACACCAGTTGGCCTGTGAACTGGATCTGGGTGATGAGAGGCTCCTTCCCCTACCCTTGCAGGGTACACTGTACCCACCAGTCTCACAGCCAGAGCCGTGTTCAAGAATCCAGCCAGAGCCGTGTTTAGAGAGGAATGTGTTGTTGAGACCATCTGGATTGAATATGAAACTGAACCCAGTTAAGGCTTTTATATAAATTTTTTAGATTCTGGTGGGCAGATGTGGAGATCGGCTCTTCCTATGGTCACTCAAGAAAAGACTCATGTGTAAGTTTCCTGGCTTATTAAACCTACCATCTACTAACCTGGAGTGGTCTGCCTGCCTCTTTCTTTAGTCTCTCCTTGGCCTCCATGTATGGGGACCAGTTTCAAATTTCACCCAGGAAGCTCCCATGGTTTTGAACCAACATAACCTTCTCTCTAGTCCACTTCAGGATGTTTCCTTTAGATACTTGTAGAGCTGAAAGGGTAGGATAGAGCCCACAAACCTACTTTTTCTGCCCCTTCAGAAGTAGATGACTATAAGCTTCTGTTGAGGAGAGTTTTCCTCTATCCTACAAAGGTTCTTTTGGCTGTTCTAATAATCAAATAAACATGAGACCAATTAACAGGAGAAAAACAAATTTAATTTTGTACATACGAGAACCTCACATGCATGAGAGGCTCAAAGACAGAAAGGTAAAGTAAGGTATACTTTACCTTACTTGAGCCAAGGAATGGGATAGGGGCCTGGGAGGGTAATTCACAGGATGATAATAAGAGCGGATATTCAGTAATTAGATGTTTACCCTGATGTACAGACAGGTCATAAAAATTTATTTTTGGTAATACCTCTTATTATGGGAAAGGCTCCCAATTTAAATTATTTAAAGAAGCAATACAAGTTTCTCTTGAGCCCACAGGGTCTCAATTGCCTTTAACTCAAAATGATTGTGCCAAACTGGCACATCTTGGGAGAGCCTTTCTTTCTGAACCCCTTCACTTGTCATCTCAACCAGTCTTCTTCTTCTTCTTCTTCTTCTTCTTCTTCTTCTTCTTCTTCTTCTTCTTCTTCTTCTTCTTCTTCTTCTTCTTCTTCTTCTTCTTCTTTTGTTCGGCAGTTTCCAACCTTTCTCCTGCCATCATGATACAACCATGTATAAGAGCCATAGTGGACATGGCTGAATGTAATGGACATTGCTGGGATGTCGGTCACTGTGAGCTAAAATACAAGTGGATAGAAGCACATACGAAATGTGTTTTTTGGTTTAAATTGGGTTTTCTGATTCTGGTTGAGCTTCATATTCTAGCCCACAGAAAGAATTTTCAAGTTGTATTTATTAAGTAATTAATTAGTGCTTTCTTGTCATTGTGATGAAATTTTTGAAGTGGCTATCATTTTTTCTTCCTCTTTTATGCACCACTACAAAATGTCCTCTACCCAGTCAACACTTAACTCTGATCTATGATATGTGACCAAATCTATTGGGGAAGCTCTCTGTTCTTGCAAGAAGTAAGTGCATGCAGATTTTGGAGATAATTAGTTTACACTCCACAGTCACAGTTATTTTTTCTTTGAAAGAACTTAGGGTATTATTCCCAGACCTTTCAGGTAACAGGTCTCTCTGATACTTTTTCTTTTAGAAGCAATAACCACCATTAGTGCTATTACCATCACATTTTTTGTGCATACCTACCCGATGTCAAACACTGCTCTAGATGATAAACATAAATTGTCTTCTTAATCCTTGTGAAGTAGATATGAGCCCTGCTTTATAGATGAGGTAATCACAGTCACACACATAGTGGAAATGGCAAAATTATTGGTGTCAGACAAATTTGGACTCATTCTCTGCCACTTCAGAGCTATATTATGATTTTGTAAGTCTTTGGATTTCTTTGAATTTCAATGTAATAAAAGATAAACGTGTTTACTTTGAGGCAACCATGAAGCAAAAGGCAAATGAAAACAAGAGCAAAAATCAAAAAACAAAAACACAAGCAAAGAAAACGTAACCAAAATTTAAACAGGTGCCTAAACTGTTTAAAAATGAACAAGTTATGTCGACCAGATGAACTTAAACTTTTTATTTGTTCTTTGAATTTTAATGGATTGGTCATTCTCACAGATATGCTGAGGCTTTTAGGTAACAAAGGAATAAATTTTATGTGTATGTTGTTATGTGTATTTAAATTCTAAATTGCCTAAAAATAGGCAGTGATTTTTGTCCTCATTTTCAGCTTTCTAGAAATGATGACTGAATCTGTGCCTAATCAAGAGTTTTGCTCATTTCACTTTAAATCATTCTCTTATTGAATAACACCTACGTATTAACTGGATTGAGCTTGATTTTAACTCACTGTGTCTCTTGGCACCCTTCCTTGTTAAATGAAGTTGTTAGCTTTTTCACTGACACATTTAATTGACACTAATCCAAAAATAAAAAGAGACACTATGGAGTATGCAGGGGAATTTTTAAATCTCTGCTATGAAAAGACAATATGTATATTAGGTCTTCAAGGATTCATGCAGAGTCTAGAAGACATCAATCCAGATGTGCAATGAATGCTCCTTGGTAAAATTCAAAGCTTTCATGTGGCACAGGTATGAGTGATCACTGCAGCTTCCTCTGGGCGGAAGTGCATGCAATAAACATATGTGCATCACCTCTGCCAACAAGGACTTCCTAACCATCTAATTTGCTCAGGTCTCTGTAATATCCTGTGTCCAGAAAGGATGAGCTGGGTATTGAAGTGTAGTAAACAGTTTACACTACCAAAGAATCTTACCTTTTCATCTTCTATTTTCAGATGATCATAGTAATCCTGGGAGAACATTATTTTGTGCTCAGAGTATCTTTCTTCTGAACACTTCAAAGAGAAACTATCATCAAACCTGAGTGGCAGTCACTATTTTCCGCCAAGATCCAAGTGAGCAGGTGAATGGGGACTTGGGCTTGACTACTGCTAAAATTCTAAACCTGGATTCTGAGTGTATCCTTTGTTATGAGGACGCTGACTTGGGGGATACATTTTATACTAGGATGATTCAGGAAGAGAGATGTTCTCCAACTGTAGTCAGGGTCTGTTCATTCAAAAACACTGAACATGCTGTTGGTTGACTACCTTGTGCAATGTTGTCCCAGAGCCTAGTCACCCTTTGGGAACTGTTTGTTCAGAGGACACAATAAACCCACAAATCATGAGCAGGTTTTTAACAGCTAT
Source organism: Rhinolophus sinicus (assembly GCF_036562045.2). NCBI lineage: Eukaryota > Metazoa > Chordata > Mammalia > Chiroptera > Rhinolophidae > Rhinolophus > Rhinolophus sinicus. The sequence continues at coordinate 19,791,286 of NC_133753.1, read as the reverse complement.
GACTTTATAGGAGAGAAGTGTGGTTTCACACTAAAGTGTTCCAACTAGAATTAAATGCTGTACAAGGTATGGGAGTCAAGGACACAGCTAATTTTACACTCTGTAGACAGAAATAGAAGACTCAGAAAAGGCTGGACTGGAAACATGGTTCAGCCTAGTTTCAATGTTCACAATTTCCAATGGAGGCTCAAATCCATAGTCTGTTAGAAGTTGCTATCCTCCTGTTTCCTTGAATTTTAAAGAGAATATTTTTCTTCCCCTTTTCAAACAACTTTTCACCCCCTGTTATTTCCTTCTAATATAATGCTTACTCTGTTCTATTGTCATTTCCGTGGAACTGTGATTTGGAAATTGATACCTCAACAATTTCTAAAGAGCTGGCCAAGTACCTTCCCTCCGTGGGAAGGTACCTTAATGATGATCTCAGACCCACTAGAATGTCTGCACATACAAACTAAGAGTAAGCACATTTTGGGAATAAAATATAAGGCTGAGAAAGCTGTATTTAAATAACCCTGGGTCAGTCTCTTTCTTTTGTAACCAATTCTCTAAATTATTCCCCTATTAGTATTTGAGGTAAATGAAGGCACTAATGTTCTCTGCCACTTGGATCATTAAGTATGTCCTTTCGTTGCTGTATAATAGAAGACAGGCTTTTGCCTTGGTTTTCTTTCATTTGTCTAGTTAAAGGATGCTTTGCCTGCATACCTTTGACACATGGCATTTCATATCCTGCTTAGCCTTTTCTGGTCAAGAGAGCTTGGGTTTTCCTTGTTAAAATGTACATTTATTTACTTAGAGACAAATTATATGAAATGATCAACAAAGGTGGCCTTTGGTGATTAACATGTGTCTGTACTGTTCAGGTGTATGTCCTTCAACCCAGCATAAATTCAATTTTAATCCTTTAATTAAGTCATTAGCTCCAAAAGAACAGAGTCTCTCTCTCTCTCTCTCTCTCTCTCTCTCTCTCTCTCTTTCTCTCTCTCTCTCTCGGTGCCTAGTAGTGTGCTATGTACTTTGTGATTGTACTGAGGAAAGGCTGCTGGCTTACTTTGAAGACATAGTAATAAAATAATAATAAATCTTCCATTCTCTTTTCTAGTTTCCTAATCTAAACTCTGTATCTTTCTATCAATCACGTTTATGGTTTCCTCTCAGCTCCCTTCATTTCAATTGTATTCTTTCCATAAGAAAATGAACAAACCAATGTCAATTTTCAGGTGGCAATCTCATGCATTTCCATGGCTTTATTTACCATGTATGCAGGTGACAGCCAGTTCATTCCATCAATCATGGAGGCAAATTCCCATGAGTCCCCAAGATGCCTCGATTTATTATCCTTGGACTATTCCTTTGAGAAATTTATCAAAGAAAGGGTGTTTCAGAGAAAGCTAACAATCCTTGCATTGAGGTGTACTCAATCATTTAGACAGTCTAAGGAACCACATTTGTAAAGACTCTTGATGCATAAAATAATGCAGAGAGGAATAAAGCTCACTCTGAACTTGCACTAGTTAGATGGCCATGAATTGTAGTGATTAAAAACGCAGACTTTAAGTTCAGTCAGTCAGGGTTCAAATCACAGCCTACAAGTGATGTAAATGATATTGGATCTGTCGACAGTTTCTGGGTGTGGGTCGGGATCCTGTCTCGTGAAGCCGAAGAATGGACACACGGACCAGGGAGAGGCAAAAAGTTGTAAAGGAAGATAGTTTATTAGAGGCAGAAGAGGTGGCAGCTCCCAAATGAGAGGGGGTACCCGAAACTGGGAAGCCCAGTGACTGAGGCAAAAGCTCTTACTTTTATACCTCCCCCTGCCTGTTTGGGGAAGGGGGCAGGAGCTTTCTAATTGAATTCATCTATCAGGTTTGAACTGTTTGCTCATCTTGAATGGATTAACGAAATAACCCATTCCTATCAGATCTACTCCTTTCTCTGGCCAAAAGGGATTTGAGATAATTTATTAATCTCAAGACACAGCATTCTCATATCTTTGTCCTGGAGTGAAGGAGACATTCCAGCACCTGCAGTTTCAGGATATGGCTGCCTTTTGTTTATTCCACCAGGGCCCTTCCTGTCTACCTAACGACATGCTAACTAACCTGTCTCAATCCCCCCTCTGAAGACAAAACCCTAACTGCTGTTAGGGAATAGGGGCAATGACTGCTCTGGCTACTTCAGGCTGAGGGGGGGCGTAGTAGAGATAGATTAGCAGCTGGAGCTTGTCCAGAGGTCTATCTAAGGGTCCCCAGTAGATGAACAAATCCAGGTGAGGATGTTGTTGTCCTGTAGGCCATCATAGCCAACCAGTGGGTAGTCTGTAAGCTGAGATGCATTGTAGGCAACAGCGTGAGGTAATACCTATAACAATGGAAGAAAGAAAAATGAGAAAAGTTTCCTTAAGTCCCGCTAAACTGGGAAGCAAGGAAGTAAGGAAGGCAAAGAATCTTGTTGTTAGTTTAATATTGGAAACTCTATTATGAATTTGTTGAACTTTATCTTTATTTAACTGTGAATTATCAGAGAGATTGAAACAGTATAACCCTTTAAACTTTTTGCATCCTTGATTGTGTTTGAGAAGTAGATAATCTATGGCAGCTCTGTTTGAGAACTGTTTCTCTGACCTGTCCTAACTCTTGTCTTATGGCATGGTTAGCCTGTGAGGTAGATTAAAGCCTAGTTGGAGCAGCCAGTGAAACTAACACATTGATTAGCCGGAGTGATGGCTCTTTTTCCTTTACTCAGTTCTAGTATTTGGGTGAAAACTATTAGCTCAGCCAGTTGTGTACTAGCCCCAGAGGGAAGGCTTGTATTTTCTAAGATATTATGTAGAGTAACTACAGAATATCCAGCCTTTTGTATGTCATTGTTTTGTAAAAGAGTTCTCATCAGTGAAGAGAGTCCAATCTAGGTTGTCTAGGGGTGTTTTTTGTAAATCTGCTCTAGCAGTATAGGTTTGTATTAAAACATATTGGCAGTTAATGCTTCCTCCATCTCTGGGAGGAATGCGGCAGGATTAAGGGTAGAGCAGGTGTGTATTTGGATTACAGGACTTTCTAATAAGAGGGCCTGATACTGCAGGAGGAGGCTATCACTGAGCCAGTGACTATTATTAGTACAGTAGTACCTCTGTTTTCAAACATCTCTGTTGACGAACACTTCGGTTAACGAACGCCGTAAACCCGGAAGTAAATGCTTCAGTTTTCGAACACACCTTGGAAGTCGAACATGTCACGCGGCTTCCGCTGAGTGCAAGATCCTGAGCCTAGCTGTCGGCTGTTTTTGAACGTTTCAGAACTCCAATGGTCTTCTGGAATAGACTACATTCAAAAACTGAGGTACCACTGTATTTAAAATTCCTCGAATGTGATGGGCTGGGGGGCAAAGATGGTTAAGTCCTGTCCCATCGTGAGCTTGGTGGCTTCAGGAACCAGGAGGGCAGCAGCAGCTATGGCCCGGAGGCAAGCTGGCCAGCCGACTGCTATGAGTTCTAGTTCCTTATTTAAATAGTTCCAGAGTCCTTTTTAAGTTTAATTTGTTTATTTTACCTTTTCTTTAAAGTATAGACCAATGATAAGAAACAGGCTGAGTAAAATGAGCCCAAATCTGGGGGCTGTCTTTATCTTTACAACCAAGCAGTTTTCAGAGGAAAAAGGTCCAGAATGAGCAGTTGAGACAGAATAATTGCTTCTATATCAATTAGGAAATTAATAGGCTTACCTTCCAAGTCAGGGTCACCCATAGTTTTACCCCCGTAAATAGAACAGAGAATAGCTTGGGAGCTGCCAGGAACTTCAGGCCCAACAGTGATGACAGCCATTTTTGGGAAGGGAGTTGGTCTCTGTTCCCTTCAGAACAAGGGGTACTCCCTCCTCTAGTGCCCTTTACTCTGTACAGGGGGCACGGTTGTTTTGGAGGACTAGGACTCTCCTTATTCTGGTAGTCTGAGCTTCCACAACCAAAGCAAGCTCCTTTATCTGGTGTATTCTCTCTGGGACTTTTGGGATGTCTTGAGGTGGCTCCAGCCCTGGGTTATCTATAATTGTGACCAGCAGTCTGGCCTATCTCTGATCTCATCCACTGGTCTCACTGTTCTTTTATTTCTTGTTTTTCTGTCTTGGCTGTTAAAGACAAACAAATTCCTGGCCTTCTCTAGGATCTGAGCCTCCTAATCAGGGACATAACAGTGGGCCAGAACCATTAGAATTCCCTGCCAGTTAGGGGAAAATATTAGGCTAAGCTTTCTTATATTGGACTATAGCTGAGAAAGGCATATGAACTCTAGCAGTTCTACTATATAAAAGTTTACTTAACTATTAGCAAAACTTAGTTTTTAGATTTAATTGTTAAATAACCAAGGACCTGATTGAGAAAATATAAAACATAGAAAATTATTTTGGTGACATATATAATCTTGTTTTTTCAGGTAGAAAACTTTTTCATAATGTAAATAGCAGACCAATAGTCTAACAAACTTTATCTTAGTAGAGAGAGAAAACTTTTATTTTGTACCAGCTTACTTTTGAGATTTAAATTTACTTAGTTAATTACATTTAGTTTAACTATATATAAAACTCTCAAAACTTCTCACAAGCCTTCTACGACTTTCCCAGTCCCTCTTAGTTTGTCTCTTTTCACTCATTTAAAAATAACAATCTTTAGGACAAACTGCTTTCTTTCAGTACCTTCAAAAATGTGTTTCCATACCTTATACTTTCCTTGAAAGCACACATACCATTTTCTTCAATGTTAGAATCCATAACCTTCAGAACCTTAATTTTTACTGATAATCAAAAGCAAGCAATTAGCACTTCCACTAGCAAATCCAGGAATATATCTGGCAACCTTTAAAAGCATAGACTTTTGTAATAAAATATAAGATATATTTATTAACAGATCTTAATTTCTCTCTTAACATTCCTGTGACAAGAAGCTAGAAATAGATGAACGTAGACCTACCTAATAATTAACACCTCAGCATTTTGTTATTTTGAAATACTTAGATATTTAATCTAAGCTATTTTCTTGACAAATTCTGTAATAGAGATAACATGTCTTTAAAAGTAGGCTATTTAGAATGTTAGTACTCTGGGACTCCAATCTAAAGGCGGTTTTCCTCGTAATGAATCCCACTGTGAGTGGTCTCTGCAGGACTTAGAATTAGAGCAGCAGAGTAAGGGGTGGGGGGAGGGACGTCTGGCTTGAGAATTAGCTGCTTGGTTTTTAAAAGTGCCACTTTTTTCCTTCAGTTACCTCAGCCTCAGGCATTCCTGTTTATAGGTGGATTAGGAGATGGGTATATGTTGAAGGGTCCTCCTCAGGAGGAGGATCCTGCTGGAGGTTCCTTTGGAGGAGCCCCTTTAGGAGGGGTCTCCTTAGGGAGAGTCTCCTTAGAAGGAGTTTCCCTAGGAGGAGTCCCCTTAGGAGGAGTCCCCCCAGAAGGGGTCTCCCTAGGAGAAGGGAGGCAAGAGATCACAGCCAAAAGAATCGGGTCAACACTATATTTCTTATAGAGGTCTGGGTTGTCCCTCGGGGCGAAAAGAGCCTGAACATATGGAACTTCTGACCATTTGCCCTCCTATCTGCAAAATAGGTCTAGCTGCATAACAGTATTGTAATTAATACTTCCCTCAGAAGGCAAATCCTCCCCATCTTCCAACGTGTATTTAGGCCAAACCTCTGAACAAAAGAAAACCAGGTACTGCTTCTTCAAAGTCTGAGGGTCAAAGTTGTTCCAATGTTTCAAGATGCAATTCAGGGAGGTGAAGGTGCTTGAGGGCTGATTGCCCATCTGAAAGGGAGGAAGAACAGAAAGGTGTCCCTTTGCAATTCGTCTCCCATAACTTGCTCTAGGGCGTCCCCTAGATGCGTGGGCCACGGACATAGCACAACCGATACCAGCGCGAGTGGGGAGACATGGCGCCCCAGGATGAGTTGTGCTTACCTGGGCAGCCCGGCCCGTGCCTCCAGTGGGTGCCTACCCTGTCCCCGCCTGAATGTCTGGCCGATAGAGGCTGTGGCTGATAATGAGGTGCCTTAAGGTAGAGGGGTGTATGTCCTGATTCTGGGCATCACAGAAATTGATGGTATGCTTAATATAACAGTGACCTTCTAAATAAAGATGTTTAAGGAGGGAGTACATACTTAAAGCTTGTAGGGAAGGCATACGGTCTAGGCAAGAGGGAGTGAAAGGAGACCCTGAAGCCCAATATGTGAGGGGGGCACAAAAAGAGATATCTGAAACCCCAAAAGGCTTCAGAGAAAGCTGTTTCCTTAAGGAAAAGTGAATCTGGAATATGTTGGTTCTCCTTAAAAACTTTGCCTGGCGGTGGCTGAGGTGGCCTGGCAGGCAGAGCTCCAGAGAAGCTATGCTCTTGGAGTCCCTCCCTCTGGGTTGTCGCTGCAGCTCAGCCGAGCTGGGGGCAGAGCCAGGAAGCAGAGAAGCTGTGCGATCCCCAAAGGAGTACAGCGATAGAACAGAGGGGATGAAAAATCAAGTCTCCAGAGAGACATTATGCTGTACAAACACAGACCTCACTGGTGCTTGGATTTGTCTTGAGCCTGGCAGGTCCTAAATGACCTGTTCCAAGACTGGGTTATCCTGTCATGGGAGTTTTCAAGCGGCAGATGCCCTAATGGCCATTTAACTGTCTGACCCATGCCCACAAAGGATGGCAAACAAAAGAGGTATAGGAAAGTGAGCGAGAGGTTTTGGGATCCCCTAAAATGGGCTTACCTCCTGGCTGGCTTTCTAAAATATGTTACTGGAGAGTGTTGAGGAGGTCTCACAGGGAAGGGACCCCAGACCAACATCTCAAGAGCTGGGGAGACGTAGTGACAGGATGAAAGAACAGCAAAGACAAAGGAGTCATTCTGCTGGCACCCTTACAGGCAGTTGGGCTGGGTAGGGACCAGAGGGAACTTTGGGACCCACCGTAGAGTAGCCACGACCAGGATCCCTCAGTTGTCCACAAAGGCCCACAGTCCTGGCCACACGCCAGTATTCAGTCTCCCTGTGGAAAGGAAAAAGGCAGCAGAAGGATAGGAGAAAGTAGCAGAGAGGGGAGAGAAGCCTCCAAATGGCACCTTTATGGACAGTTGGGCTGGGGAAAGACCCAGGGAGCCTTTGGGACACACCACAGAGTAGCGACGATCAGAGTCCTGCAATTGCTGCCAAGGCCCATTCACCTCAACTGCACACTGTCTTGGGACTTTACTCTACTCAAGAGAGAAAGTAAGAGAAAAGGCAGTTGGACTGTTGCCAACATTCCTTGGGCTCCGTGCCAGAGGGGATCAACCAGAGCCCTCCTGCAAGACCTGCCCTCTGAGTCTTGAGAGTAGCAGCCGTGCTTTTCGCATTTAAATGGCCGACGGAGGCCTACTGTTTGTGCGATAGGAAAAGGAGACAAAAATGATGAAGCCCCATAGGGTGGGCAAGTAGAAAGGCACAGATAATATTTTACATCTCCTTCAATCCCGGATGAGCCCCTAAATGATGTAAATGATGTTGGATCTGTCCACAGTTTCTGGGTGTGGGCCGGGATCCTGTCTCGGGAGACCAAAGAATGGACACATGGACCAGGGAGAGGCAAAAAATTGTAAAGGAAGATAGTATATTAGAGGCAGGAGAACGGGTTATACCTCCCGAGTGGGATGGGGTCCCGAATGGGAGTGCCCAGTGACTGAGGGAAACGCTCTTTTATACCTTCCTTTGCCCATTTGGGGAAGGGGACTGGAGCCTTCTAATTGAATTCATCTATCAGATTTGTCCTGTTTGCCCATCCTGAAGGGATTAACGAAATAGCCCATTCCTATCTATCAGATCTGCTCCTTTGGCCAAAAGGGATTTGAGATAATTTATTCATCTCAAGGCAGGGTCTCAAATCTTTGTCCTGGAGTGAAGGAGACATTCCAGAACCTGGAGTTTCAGGATATGGCTGCCTTTTGTTTATTCCACCAGGGACCTTCCTGTCTACCTACCGACATGTTAACTAACTTGTCTCACCAATTATTGGCTATATAATAGAGACCAGTTCCTGAATCTCAGTTTCCTCATATGTGAAAAGAAATAAGAATATCTACCTCATAGGACTATGGAGAAAGTCAAATGAGATAATAATTATAAAATATGAAATCTAGTGAGGTGTCTGGAGTATTGCATTCTCCTAAAACTGTAACTATAGTTATGTTTAAAAGCTGCAAAATAGTCCGTCTCATTATGTGAAGGTTTGTCATTTCAGTCCCAGATATTCTTATTAAATCACATCTTCCAGAATATCTCTATTGTACATAGTGGGGTAGCACATATTATCAGACATCAGCAGTCCTATCTTGCCACCTGCAGCATTATCAAGGTGTAGGGGTGTCATCTCATCACATTATGAATTTGGCAGAAGGATTTTAATTATATATATATAACTTGAATATAGGCTATGTGTTAATTAGTATAAAAGCCAAAGGAGTACTTGGTTTTAAGTTCAACTTGAATTTTCAATTTATTTCTCAGTTCAGCAGAATAGTAACATTAATAGCTAATATTAATAGAGTGACTACTCTGCCAGGCACTAGATTTTCTAGCACCAGTACTTCTCAATTTAGGAGAACGTTAGAGTCCCTGGGACAATAATCTTTGGCTAGGCATTAATTATGGTGCTTTCTCCTCAAACAAATCAAAATTCAAATCAAGTTCTCCTTTGACTTTGGAGACACCAACATCTGGCAGCTATTTTGACATCTATGTCTCCCCTGGCCATTTATAACTTCCTGATTTTCTCTTCCTTCTGAAGGCTGCTTTTTCATGAATTCCTCATTTATGTATAAAGGCTTTAAAGTGCAGTGGATTTTCATAGTCAGATGCAGATTTCCAGGGACAAGCTGTGCTATTGTGATGGTCATTTGAAACATCACTAGGACATTCTTCATTGTCTGGTTTTTATTTGTGCAATAAAAAAGCAGAGGAAATGCTGGACAGTTAAAACTGTTAAAGCTGAATGGTAAATCTGGAAATCTTATAAATAGGACATCAAAGGGGCTACACAGTGCTGGGGGCAGTAATTTCTTTGTAAGGTGAATGCCTAGAGGTCTTATTTCAAATTCTGATGATGCAGCAGATCTAGATGCCAGCATTTGATAATAATGCCTGAACTGCCAAACATTAACCAGAAATCATTGCCCATGATACAGATGGCAATCTATCATAGTAAATGTCACTACAGGGAAGACCTTAAAAGCCAAAAACTCAAAAGAGATGAGACACAAAGCTCATCCAATTGGACTTTGCATTCAGGAGGAATTGTAAATTCAGATTATAAGTGGGTAGCCTCTGCTTTTTACAAATTCTCAAAGTTCTCTAGCTCTGGGTGGTATTGTTTGTGGCCTGCGTGATTGCATATCAAATCCCCTTACATAAAGGCAATCTTTGCATGACACAGATTTCCAGGTTCTAAATGATGACCCATGTATTTCGAGCTGCATTCAAGTCAATAAATCCATCCTTGAAATCAGTATTAACAAAATTTAACTCTCAAGTTTATTTTTTTGCAAATAATATTTTTTTGAATCAAAAAGTAATTAAGATATCAAGCTGAATATATCAACTTCCCCTTTTAGATCTAATATCTTTGTCTATCAATGATGTGATAGAAATCTCCTATTAATACTTTTTTAAAACATAAAACTTAAATACAGCACTCTGATACTGATTAAAACGCTTCTGGGAATCTTGTTCCAGAAATAAAGCCTAAATCATTGACAGAATATGAAATCTTTCTAAATGGCCCCAAGTTAATTTTCCAGTCTTTTCTCCTACCATTTTCCTTCACCTCCAAAATGTTTACCTAAACCATAGCCACATGGACCTGTTGCAGTTTCTCCAGTGGGTCATGGACTCTTACCTCTGTTTCTTCTGCTTAAAATGACTTGCTTCACTTCTCTGCTTGAACAATTCCAAACTAGCCTTCAAACTCTATCTCAGCTACAGCTCAGAGCTGATTTCCTCTTCCTTTGTCTGTGCACTGGGGACCCATCAGAGCATCTGCCACTTTGTGCTGGCCTCTGACCGTATCACAACAGGGGATCAATTCCAGTTTGCTTTTGTATTCCCAGCATGCAGTATGTCACTGGGGAGTCAGTGGACAATAAATAATCATTTTTGTTCTGAATGAATTATTTCCAGGGCTGCTGTGTACATCTGTGCAGGTTACACACTGCATAGCTCTAGGGACCCCAATGCAGACAGACTGTGATGAGAATGGGAGCCCTGCAGTTGTGAGGTACACACCATGAACAACCATATGTGGGAGCCTGTCAGTCACGCAAGCTAAAATTTTCATACTCCCTCATGTTAAATTGTAATATTTTCTGCTATGCATAGTCTCCTCCATCAGTTGCCAAATCCTGATAAATCAGAATAAGGTAGGTTTTGATGCAGCAACAAACAATTCCAAAAACTCATTAGTTTGACACAACAAAATTTAATTTCTCACATTGCACATCAAATACAGGCTGGGAGGGGAACTCTCTTCTACATCGTCTTTCAGAGAATCAGACTGACAGGTTCCATCTTGACCACTGAGGCATTAAGTTGGAATGTGGCAGATCATGTACTGTCTCTTTGAGCTTCTGGTTTATATGTGACACATATCACTTCCAGTCACATTTCAGTGGCCAAAGAAAATCACGTGGCCATACCTAACTTCAAAGGAGTCAAAGGAAATGCAATTTAACCTACCATGTGCTCTAAAGAAAGGGGACATATTTATAAATAGGAGCACCTCCTATTTCTACTCCATTGAACTACTTTCTATCTCATCCTTGGACTATTACAATAGCCTATTTAGTCTGCCTGCCTTCTTATTTTTCCCCCTATTTGCCCTCAACTGTTCTCCCCATCACTGACAGATGAATCTCCCCAAAGTACAACTTTTTCCTTCTTTCAAGAAGAGATTTTTAATTAAAAACCTTTAGTGATTCTACACTGACTACCAAATTAGGCCCCATTTTTTTTTTTTTTTTTTTTTTTCATTTAACGTCTCCTCTTTCATTTATTCCACAAACAAATTGTGAGTACTTAACGGGCTTCAGACATCACATGAGACACTGAGGAGACAAATAGTTCCTGAACTTAAAAGAACTTACAGTTCGGTAGGTGAGCCAGACACAAAGAGAAAATGAGCACGTTTCAGAGTGCTGAGTGTGAACTATAGTGGCATACTTCAGTGGGTAATATCAAGGAAGAAATGATTGTGATGAGAGATCAATTCAGGCATCTCTGAGAAGGAGATTTTTAAGGTGCCTCCGGGATTTTGAATTCATGTTTTCCAAGCAAATATAATTGGGGATGGGAACATGGGGAAGGGGGAGAGAGCTCTTTCTTGAAGAGGAAATAGCATAAAGATGGAGGCATGAACATTTGATGTGATGTGAGAAATATAATTGGTCCTCTAGGCTGGCATAGAAGGCACAGTGGTGGGAAGGGAGTAGTTCTGAGGAGTAGGAGGTAGACATGGAAAGAGAGTCTGAGGTCACGGGAGAAAGAGAGGAGACTTATGTTAAGGAGTTTGGCCTTTTGGCCTTTGGGAAATGTGGAATAATTGAATGGTTTTAAGCAGGAAATTATGTGATCTGCTTTGCACTTAAGAAGGTTCACTCTAGTGTTAGTGTGGATTCTGAATTAAAAGGTTAGGGAAATGTATTTTTGAGAAACCCTTACTGTGTGTGATGGTTAATTTCATGTGTAACCTTGCTTGGACCATGGGTGCCCAGATATTTGGTCAAACACTGTTCTGGGCGTTTTTCGATGAGATTAACATTTAAATGGGTGGTTAACTGAAGCAGATTGCCCTCTCCAACCTGAGTGAATCTCATCCAATCAATAAGGACCTAAATAGAACAAAAAGACTGGCAGCCCCAAAAAGAAAATTCCCCAGCAGGCTACCTTCAGACATCATCTGCAACATCAGCTCTTTCTGGTTCTAAAGCAGACTGACTTTGGACTCAGTGGGAACATGGGCTCTCTGGAGTCTCCAGCCTGCCAGCCCATCCTGCAGATTTGGGCCTTGCCAGTTCATAATAGTATGAGCTAATTCTTTATAAACAATCAATTTATTTCTATCTGTCTGTCTATCTATCATCATTATCTATATGTATGTGTATACATCTCATCGGTTCTATTTCTCTGACTAATAAAGGTATTTTGGTACTGAGAGTGGTTCTAGAGGAACAGAATCTTAAGGACGATTTCATGAATTGGTTCTGGGGTTTCTGATATAAGCTGTTTAATCTGATTAGATTTAAAGACATTAATGACTCTATTTTAAGTAGTACAGAGAGCACAGATTGTCCATGGTGCTATCTGGCAATAGAGATATGCAAAATATTACCAATGGAACACTTTTGTCAAAGTAAGAATCTTAAATGTTTAGCATTTGACAAGCCAGGAAGTAGTCTAAGAAATGTTAATTGATTTGCCCAAGGCAGCAAAACATGAAGTGGAAGAGGTGTGTCTTAAATTTATATTTGCTGGTTCTGTATCCTATCAGACATTTTCCCCCATTACTCCAAAGCTGAAGAAAACCTTGATTTCAGTCCAAGGAATTTACATTTGAATTACAAAGTGCTGTTCTCTGGAAATAGCTTGCACTTTTTAGGGTAATAATAATGCAGATGCTGACTAATGATTTGCTAACAATGGGGGTGGACTTAATCTGAGGGATTAATCAGGTGTGGGTCAGGTTGCCTTGTAATTTTCATACAGGACACAGAGAACCTAATTATGAAAATCACTCTAGAGATCCCAACTGACCTTCTTGACAAGAACTAACCAGCAGTAATGAGTGAATGTTTTCCTCAGACAAATCCAGAGTTGACTAATAGCTACTTGAATTTAAGGACTGTAACTTGATTGGCAGTTATATCAACTTGATTAGAACTCCCTGAATGGGCTGATGTATAGATTCACTAGAAAGTATGCTCAAATGAAAGCTGTTTCTGTATGACCTAGCTTTATATTTATTAAAACTTGAAATGTTTCTCAAAGTGTTGGTAAAGTGTTTCCTCAACTGGCAAGAAAAACAAAGTCATTCTGTATTTTCTAATCAAGGAGGATTAAAAGGCTCTGAAACTATATCCAATGCATAAATGTTGTAATTATGATAAATATTTGTCCTTTTTGTTTTCACTACAAACTCAGAAATCCTGGAGTCTGTGTTTGGCACATTTAGGAGATTATAGCCATCTGCCAGGAGACAAAGCTGTCAATTATAAAACAATCTGGCTTTCTATTCCATTCCATTTCCAGGTTATACATGGCCCAATTGAGGTAGGATCTTTTTATTATTAAAATTGAAATGTTTTTGATGCCCTCTGCCCCATGACCCTATTCTCAGGATCCCAAGAGATTAAAAAAATCTCTGCATTTAGAGTTTCAAACTCAAGGTCAACATGTCTTTTACAGTCCATCTAAAAAGGTGAACCACCCTAAGGTAAGGCTCTGAGCTCTTCACCCAACTTGAACAGAAAATGATGTTTTGTTCAATTAAAATGCACTTTAGGCTAAGGAGAGAAATTATGGCAAACAGAAATGACCAAATGGAGATAAAGGTGTCTTCTGTCAGCTGGAGTGATGAGCATTAAAAAGGAGGCTTTGAAGTTTAAAAAAATATCCTTATGAAACATGGAAGCAAAATGGCCAATTTATTAGGTTGGTGCAAAAGCAATTGCGGTTTAAAAGGTAAAAATAATTGCAAAAACCAAAATTACTTTTGCACCAACCTAATAGTAATTTAGGATTCAGCAACATAGAGGCAGGATAGTTCGAAACTATATTAGAGATAGTTTAATAAAAGATGCAGTGGCCCTAAAATTGTCACCATTAAAGACTTAATGGAAATGAGTTAACCTTTGTTTTGGCCAGATTCCATACTAGAAAATTCACCCTTCTTTCTTGGATTCTTCCTGCCATTTTACTGGAAACAGTTATCTTGTGTTTTTTGCTTTAAGATGCTTAAATTGCCTTTTAACAGACTGTTCAGAAGCTCTTCTATTCCTCAGTAACAATGGAAGAAGAATTGGCTTTTAAACAGACATGCAGTAGAGAATAAAAATTTTCCCACATAGTGAGACAAGTTAGCATGTTTTTAGGTGGGAGGTCCCTGGTGGAAGAAACAAAAGGCCGCCATATCCTGAAACTCCAAGTTCTGAAATGGCTCCTTCACTCCAGGACAAAGAATTAAGAATGCTCCTTGAGGTTAATAAATTATCTCCTAAATGCCTTTTGTCCAGACAAACAGAACAGATCTGATAGATAGGAATGGGTATGTTAAACCCTTCAGGATGGGCAAACAGGACAAAAATGATAGACGGATTCCAACAGAAGGTGCCCGCTCCCTTCTCCAAGCAGACAAGGGAAGATATAAAAGTAAGAGCTTTTGCTTCAGTCACTGGGCAACCCGGTTGGGACCCCCTCTCATTCCGAGAGCTGCGACTCTTTACTTTTAATAAACTATCCTCTTTTACAACGCCTTGCCTCTCCTTGGTCGGTGCTTCCATTCTTGGGTTTCCCGAGATATGATCCCGGCACACTCACAGGGAAATATCCTACATCATTAGATCTGTGCATGGATCAGGCCTGAGGACACCTCACAGCAGCCATTGAGAAACTAGATTAAGGCTCTGTTTACATAAGGCTAATCACAGTATTTTCTGGAAGAGTTCTTCCTCAAGGCCATTAGTGAGCAGAGAGAAGTGAAAATGAGTGAATTTTCCCAAGTGCCTCTTGATTCCTCACCTCAATTCAGCTCAATAACCATAGTTTGCATTTCATAAAGGTGACTCAATCTTAGTCAATAATTTCACCTCCTGACTCCTGAAATTAAGGAGAGAGAGAGACTATATTCTGTAGATGAAGAGCCCATTGAAACCTAATCCACACATTTGTGAAATATAAAAAAAACTTACCTAAAAGGATTCAGTTTAAAGTGAATTGGGTAATAAGGGTTTCTGGCTCTAGCCCACAGAAGGAAATTTGGCTTCCTGGTTCAGGGAGAAGATTATATTGGATTTCAAAGTAACCTTCTACATTCCAGCTGGCTATGTCCTCACATACGGTGACCACTTACCACAGCAATATCCTCAATGCTACCATTTCATTTTCTCTTTTCTGAGCCTCTCTTACCCAGCCATCAACTTTTGTGTGTCCTGGGTCTCATTCTGTCAACTGGATTAAATGTAAACCCCACGGTAAAGAACAGGTGACTGATCTTACTTTCTAGTGCAGCAGTTCTCAGCAGCAGTGTCATAATACAGATGGTGCCAAAAAATGTATACACAGTTTAAGAAAGGAGAAAACTGTATTAAAATTATAACACAATGAATGATGCTAGCTTTCATTTGATTAAAGCCACCTTTTGAGCAAACATCATACTACACAGTGCTACCGTAATTCAACTTCAAAATGTAATGCATAGGTAACATCTCTTAAAATGTGTACTTTTTTGGCACCCCGAGTATATTCCTGGGCCATCGTCAACTGTGAGGTTTATTGTAATTAATTTAACACCTACCAATACTGAGAGCCTCCCCTACTCAAGGATTTTCAACTGTAGAACTTTAAGAGACATAAATAAAACTTCACTGTAAAAGTGTCAACTTTTCTGTCCTCAACAAATGGTAACATGTGGAAGATCCTACAGATAGGTGTTGAAGGGGACCAGGGTATGCCACGCCAAATATGCCATATTGACATAGGATTATTTTGAGCTGAGGTAACTGAGAGTTCACAGATGCAGGAAGAGTTCTCTAACCCCCCTTATCTGCCTAAAAGCAGAGCATAGATTTCCCTTTTTGAAGGTGACCCTATTGTATCTGAAAGGGAAGAGTCACCATCACCTGAGAGGGGGAAGACAGTCAACACCAAATGAGTTTGTATAAACAAACCTTACTGAAATAAGCCTATCCCCTCTTAGTTCCTCCATATATTTTCTAGTCATTGCCCCAGGACTTTCAGCTTTTGAAGCCCAAATCCCCTGTCCTTTGTTAAAATAACATATAAGCCCAAGTCCAACTGCTTCTTGAGTCTTACTTCTTGTCTATGAACTCCTGTTCATATAAATATTAATAAAATTCAGGGCTTTTTCTCCTAATTTATCTTTTATTAGTTAAATTTACAGACAATCCCTCCCTCCCTAAATATAAGAGGATAGAGGAAGTGTGTTTCCTCCCCAGTAATGTCCAGAAGTTAAGTTTAAAGTTGATACAGGAGAAGGACAAGAATATGTCTGAGACTGTAAATCCTACATGTAGTAATGTTACTGCTGATGGAAATGTTCCTGGGAACCATGGATGCTGGTTCATACTCAAGGCAATTTTCATCTTCACATCATCAAAGTTAATGGTAAGAAAGGAAATGAAGATACCCAATGGAGTTTATGGAGTTCATTAATGATGTTACGTAGCACCTACTTCTTATTAACATACATTTACTATTGTATCTATTTCCCCCTGCTTCCTTATTTATAACTTGAGTTTCTTATTTATAACCCTTAATTCCTTATTAGCTCTGATATCATTCAGGGCAGCTATGGTTAACTATTTAGGCCAATTAAAACTTACCACCGCAGACCCCCTTGCAACGAGGGGGTTATGTAGCCCTATCATGGATAAGAAGGGGAGGCCTTTAAGTGGAAATTTTGAGAATATTATTATTGTCCTGTCAAAAAGGGGTATGAACCATTTGCTGTTTATTCTTCTCTTCTTGCTGGAATAAAGATGCAGTATCTTAAGGATAGCAGCCATCTTATAATGAAGTTAAAAGACGTAAGCTAAGAATGGTGAGCCAGGAGGTAGAAGGAGCCTGGCTCTTTGATGACTTCCTAGAGTAACAGCACCAATTGTGGACTGATCACTCTGGAGTTCCCGTTATGTGAGAAAAATCTCTGTTTGAGCCATAATCCAGAGTTCTGTTACATGACACCCTCACAATTCTAAGTTACACAAACAGCTTCAGTAGATTTTAATAAGGATGAAAGTGGTCTATTTTAGTGGAAAAGAAAATGCTTGAAAGGTCTTATTTTAGAAACTTTGAATGACTACCTCACACTTCTGTACCAGAAAGTGTGCTGGATGAACAAGTTAAATTTCTCCCTGTAACTGTAGAGTTACAAAAAGAGAAGAATGAAAAAAAGGACTTACAGACCTTTCAGCTATTCACTTTTTTTTTAACTGTCAAGGAGCTAGCAATAGTAAATGATTTCTCTTTATATAAACTAAAATGCAATAAATAATATCCCGACAACAATGCCCCACTTCCTCACTTGTCCATTGAAGCTGTCTAGTTGCAATAGAGGGTGGAACTAAGTAGAGCTCCTGGAATTGGGCACAGTCCTGAACACACCCCAGCACCTGTCCTCTATGAGAATTTCCTTTGGTACATTTGTCACAGGGAACTATTTAAGAATCGCTGAAATAATAAATGTAGCTATTACTTTTCTGAATTAGCACATTCCTTTTTTAACAAGTCTTTCTGAAAATGCAAAGTCTTAACAAAGTAAGAGAATGAGAAGGTGGGTATTTGGACACTTGGTGCATTTCAGCAGTCTTCAAAACTAGTTATCCCTCCATGGACAAGCCTCTTCTAGAACATGAATGCTAGATGGAGTATGCATTGTGGAAGAGCTTAAGGCAGAGAAGAAAGTTGTGGCCTCCTTTCCAGTACTTTGAATATAGCTCATTGAGCTTTTCTCAGCGGGTGTATTTACACAGTAATCATCCCTCAGGGTTCCTTCCACCAGTTAGAGATTCCATCATCAGGGTTGTAACTTGCAAAGCTCCCTTGCTGCCTCACTCTCACTAGAAGGGACCAAATGCATCAATCACCATCACTTTCCCAAAGCTCTGTTTGCAATTAAAGGGGCCAAAGGTTCCCTTGTTTATAATTATGCCAGTAAAACATCCCACTGGAACTAGATCCACACGGAGGCTTGCCAGCATCACACATCCTCACCCCAACATCAACTTATAAAGAATACACACTGTTTTGTGTAGAATGGGGGCTCAGCAGCTGTTTAATAGCTGCACAGCAATCCTACCCAGGACCGAAAAACAAAGGCAAACACCAGATCTGATTGAACTCGCAGGGGAAATTTCAGGTGGCAGTATGTAATTACCTGCGTCAAGATACCGAGGTTAAATAACACCAATGCTCCTATACAAAAGCTATCAGGATCTTTACTACTCATAAATGACTTCAATCTTAGTTTTATAACCCGTTGGAGCAAAGGGAGGTAACTCTCCAGCAGCACAGCAGTCTCTTGCTTGGAAACCCTGTTTCCCATCCGGCACCACCTGTGTGTCCCCTTGGCTGCCCCGCAGTGAGGCACTGATGCGGCCAAACACAGCGAGCCTGTCAGAGTGTCCAGAACGGCAGCAGAAGGTGTTGGCTTCCTGTCCCCTCATCGAGGCCATCTGGACTCTCTAACACACCTGTTTGGGAGGGTTTCCATGGCTTGGTTTACAAATACAAGTGCAGCTCAAACATTCCGGTCCAGTGCTAATCGTTCGCCTTTCCTTTTGCGGGAGTTAATTATGCAACAAGATCACTTCTGTGCCCATTTTTCTCCTCCGTTATAAACTTTAGATAGCAAAAAAAAAATGTGCTTCTCAGTATTTTTTTAGTGGAATGAACAGATGTAAAAGTGCTTTCAATTCCTTAATAAAGGTGACATGAGGCCAGATTTGATATTACGCTAAGTCTCACATAACATTTAAAAATGAGTTTTTTCAACCGTAAAATTACTAATTGATCTGTCTTGTAAAAAGATAAAGGAAATGAATGCCTATTTGAGTTTCATTTCTGTCAGGCTCCTGATTCCTTATTTTACGTCGCACAAAATGAATTTTAATGAAGCAGCCTCCAACTTTCAAAATATGTCATTACCCTTCGAAAGTAACTGGTGTATTTGTCTGCCTTTTCCTTTCTTCGAGTCTGGCTGACTTTCTGGTCTTGAAGTCAATGTTCCATTCAACATGGTCTTCCACCTACATTCTGAAAGAAATCAATTAAAACAAGAGGAGGGAATACGCCGGGAAGAATTCATTCACTTAGCCATGCAACAAATATTTATGGAATTCCTGATGTATGGCTGTTCCAAGTGCTGCAGAGAGACAAGCACGAAATGGTGACAAAAACACTGCTATGTTGGAACTTCCTCTTTAGTGGAGTAAGATGATATAATAAACATGAGTATATAATATTCAGGTGATGATCAATGCTATGAAAAAAATAATACGTATTAATGGGTAGGGAGGCGCAAGATGGAGAGTACGCACGTGCTGCATTTTTATATGCGAGAGCCCAGGGCAGCCTCTTCAGGTAAATGGCGTTTGAGCAGATATCTGAATGAAGTGAGTGTGAGTTATTTGGGGGATGAGAATCAGCTGACAGAACAGCCGTTCTTCTTCCTCCCATCTTTTTGCCTACTTATATACATAGAGGGAGGAAATAATTTTCTAAAAAAAAACAGTTCTCAGTTGTTTTGTCTAAACTGGAAGGCTACAGAGGAGTTGGGGGGAGAAGCCAACTTTGAGTACTTATTAATGCCAGAATATGTATATTTCCACATTTTCCATGACTCTGTATGACAACCCTCTGCTCTGTTGATCTCATCCTCATTTTACAGCTGGGGAAGCAAAGTCTCCAGAACACCAGGCAGCTTAGCGGTCGAATGTTTTAGTTATTTATTATTGCATTATAAACACCCAAATGTTGACGCTTAAAATAGCAACCATCATTTGTTTTACTCATCATAATGCAATCTGGACAAGACTCAAAAGGGAAGGCTGTGTCTGCTCCATGTGCATGTTGGGGGGTACAATTTCGGGCTAGGGGATCCATATCCAAGATGTCTCATTGCCGTGGCTGGCAAGTTGGTGCTACTCTTATGCAATGATAAATCAGCTGTGTCTGAGGGCCTGTGGGCCTCTGATTCTTTCCATGCAGACTGGGCTTCCTCACACTGTGGTGTCTGGGTTTCTAGGCCAACTCTTCCCAGAGAGCGCATGAGACAGAAGAACAGGACTCTATGATTATGCGAACTTGGGAGTCTCATAAACCCAGGTCTGCAGCTCACTAGTGTTGGTTTTTAGCAAACTGACATCATCCTATCCCCCAGCAAGGTAATTTCCCCAAATAACAGATTTCTCTGCATCCATCAATTCAGTCAACAAGCATTTTTTAGTGTCTCCAGCACAATAGTTAGAACTCCCTACTCTGGATTCCAGCTGCCTGAACTTGCATCCTAGCTCTCCCACTTGCTTGTTGACAAACTTTAGGAGATTTACTCAATCACTCTGTGCCTCAATTTTATTAAATGTGAAACACTAAGATTTAAGGAAGGTCCAGAGAACTTCTCATATGCCTAATAATGCCACTAATCCCTACCCTTATAATATTACCACCTCAGCCCTATTGATTTAAAAAATCAATCCCAAGAAGGAAGATAAGATTAGCATCAATGGCCCACCTTCTCCAAGAAGACTGCCATGCCTGGTGTCTCCACAAACAGTCCAGGAGCCATAAGATTTTCTTCTTTGCAAGGACTTCTATTCCCTTACGGTTCTTTATAACCCTGAATCTAACTCGAGCTCTCTTTCCTCTCCAAAGCACCAAACTCTTCCTGTTTTCCCTTTGGAATTCATGGTCTACCATGAATGCAAACATTCTGAGTGACTCCCTCACCTTCTTTCTATAAGGGGAAATGAATAGTTTCCTAAAGCTCTCTGATGTGATAGCTGTTTCTTTACCATCACCACCCCATGGAGCATAGGGATTTGTGGTGAGAAAATTGTCCTTGTTCTTTGTTATTATGTGTAAATCCTTTCTTCTCTCACCATCCCCAAATTCAATGTCCTTTGAAGCAAATGCCATGAGACTATACTGCCTGTCATCTCTGCAGAGGCATGATTCAAAGCAATCAGAAGAAAACTAACGTATTTCCCAATTATCATATCTGGTGTATTCATTTTTATACATGTACTCTGCCTCTCTGCTCCTATTTGACTCTCCCTGCTCTAATTTGATATCAACTGCCATGAATGTTCTCAATCCCATCCTCTCTTGCCTGTTCTGTGACTCTCCTATTACAATCACACTTTCTCCCCCGCATCCTTTTTCTCTCTCTATTGCATTGCTAACATCATCATACAAAAATGCAAAAGTATCTCCTATGTGAATAGAGAAAACCCTCCTGGACTCTGTTGTGATCAGGATATACGGCTCTGAGGTGCAGTGTAACGGGTTATGGCCCTCTTGCCCTACACTGTGTCAAGACTTGCCTGGCAACGCATGAAAACCTAAGGAAGTATCCACGCATTCAATGTTCAATAATTTGAAAATACTAACAGTGAAAAGCTGAAGTTGAAGTTTTCTAAGTTGCTTCTTTTGGGTTTCTACACCAACTAGTAATCAATACAGATGCCTCCTTTTGCATCCCCTCCAATCTGCCTCTACTCTTAACTTCCATGACAGCAACACTGTCCCATTTCTCTGCTCATCTTTATAGCAAAACTCCCTAGAAAGTTATCTATACTTACTATCTTTACTTCCTTAATAGCTATTTTCTCTTCAACCCGTACAAGTCAGGATTTGTCTCTATCATTTACTGATATTCCACTTTTCAAGGTCAACATGAACCTCCAGTGTGCCAAATCCAATGAACAATTTCCAATTTGCAGCAGCATCGGACGCAGTTGAATTCCTTGTTCTTAACACACTTTTATTTTCCTTCTGGGTCACTATATGCTTCTGTGTTTGCTTGTTCTATGTCTGTTCTTTTTTCACTTTCCTTGCTTGATTCTCCCTCTTCCTGACCTAAATATTGAATTTCCTCAGGGCTCAGTCTTCAGCCCCCTTCTCGTTTCTATCAGCATTCTCTCTATTTGAGAGCATTGGTCCCAATGTTCTAAACATCTTCTATAGGCTGATGATTCCCAGATTTAGATTTCTAGTTCTGACCTATCCTCTGAGCATTAAACTCATTTACTGATTGCTTGCTCAGCATCTCCACTTGGTTGTCTAATAAGGTTCTCAAAATTGGCATGTCTATAATAAAACTCATGCTCCCCTCTATTTCTCCTCTCCACTCTCCCTGACACAATTCACTTCTCTATCTGTCTGCCGCATCTTGGTCAATGTTACAACCATTCACTTCGTTGCTCAGAGCAAAACTGTATTAGAGTTCTCCACAAAGCAGAACTAATAGAGTGTGTAAACCTAAAGAAAGAGAGATGTCTTTTAAATAATTAGCTCATGCAGTTGTGAGGGTTGGTAAATTTGAAACCTGCAAGGAAGGCCAACCAGCTGGAGACTCAGGGAAGAGTTGATGTTGCGGCTTGAATTCACAGTATGAAGGCAGAACTCCATATTCCTTGGAGGACTTTAGCCTTTAACTGATTGGATGAAGTTCATCCACATCTGCTTTACTCCATATCTACTGATTTAAATGTCAGTCACATTTTTTAAATGTCTTCATGATAACAAGTAGCCAAGCTAATATAAAATTAATCATCATGGTTCACCCCTTCTCAACTTGGCATCCATACACATCTCCTTAAACCATATTTCATCTCCAAGTAAAGGCCATAACAAGGTCATACTTATGGATATATGACTCTCTGCTTTTATGATTCAAGTTTGACTTTTGTTCTTTTGACCTAGAACTCTCTGCTTATACAAATCAGTGGTAGACTTAACATCTGTTTCACTCCTAAAGATACCATGATCAACTAGCCAATGCTTTAGGTCCTACTATTATGATCGCTGCTTTGCTTCTGCTGTCCATCATAGTAACCATGCCCACCTTTCTTTTGATAACTAAATGTCACCACTTGACTCCTGGCACTCTGGGATCTAATGACTTTCATTGCCTTTATGTTTTTCAATTTAGTGACAGCAGTTCCACCTCTAATTTCTGATTTATAGAGAAGAGCAATCACAGAGCTCTTCAAGAATGTTGGAGCTCCCCTCACAAATTTATACCTCACAGTCATGGCTAAATGTATGTCCCCTGGACCCTCCTAGGGTGGGTGAGCAGATCTGAACTAATCAATCCACTCTAACATTCTAATCTCCCTAAGCCTTTGAATCTCCTCCTCTATAATATATCAAGGCAGTTCTGGCATTCTAATTTATTTAGTGGAGGCCACCTGTTGTTTCATGTTTCAGCCAGCCAACCAAACTACTAGAGCTCTTTTTTAACCCCCAAAGCTGCAACATTAAATCCAAATCTCTGCTTGGTGGGTCCATATCAATAAATTCTGCCTGGTTCAGCTTTAAGGTCCTTCCATCACTATGCCACACCTTTAATATTTACTCCCACACATATGCCCTGGATTTATGTCTATGTAAATTGGAAAAATTATGTAGTTCTTGTTGTGGATACTGTACCTCTTCATGGGTGACACTTTGTACCTAACCTTTAGGGACCTACAGGAACTTGAGTCCAGTGATAGTCTAGAAGCAAAGAGGGTTGATGGGGGTGGGTCCTGAGGAAAATCAGCAGCATCTTGTAGGGCAACTACCACAGGGGAGGTCGTTACAATTTACTCAGGCAAAGCAGGGTTAATCTCCTCAGATGGGGTGGAGCAGCTGCTTCTACTGGCAAAGAAGACTCATCAGAATTTAAGAGTTCATTGTGTCTAGCTTCATCAGGATGTTCCCATATGTCCCCATTTCGATTTTTAGGAGCCCATTTCTTCCCAATCAGCACCCTCATTTTAAGTAAAGAGACACCCTGTGAGGTTGGAAATGTAATTTCCTTTGTAATTCAATCACTTGCAGGATGAGACTCTAGGTTTGTTTTTCAGCAATCTCAGCTCCTTGGCTACAGGTGATCAGGTTTTCTTTCAGGACAAACTGTGGGGAGAAAGCCCCAGAAAGCAGTTTCCAGGCTCTTGGCCTCACATAGACAGGTGCTGGCTCAGGTAGTGAATGGCGATCAACTGTGATTGGATGGCCATCAGCTGTGGCTAGTTGGCTGTCAGCTGTAACCAGTGAGCCATTGGCCACTAATATAACTGCTGTGGCTACGCTAGCAGAAAATGGGGGCTAGCAAGAAGATGGTGGCTGAGCTAGCAAGAGCGGATTGCAGATAGGCGGATGCCACCAGCGAGAATATAGTGGTATGACTCCCCTACCTATGGACCCGTGGGTGTTCCTTTTTGGCCTTACCATATCCTGCGTTCTCTTGTGGGGAGCAGGAGCAGAGACCCCGCCGGATGCCCCGCACGACACAAACATAGAAACTTTCAGTCACTTATGTAGCATGTAAGCTGGGAATTTGAATCCCTGAGTTCATCCTTTTATTACTCCACTTTATCCAGTACAATTAAGAGCAACTAGCCAATCTCATACTCACTATTTTGACGAAATGTTTTAAGGTATCAAAGACATAGCTAGCTACTCATAAACTTGCCTCTTATAAGTATTTGAGTAAGACTATCTGATGGTGATATTTTGCGAATTTCTATCACCACATCCCACCAGGGACTATCCATACTATCTTTACTAATGGAAAAGTTGTTAGTGCCCTTAAATCTAATCAGATTAGAAAATTAATTTCAACTGCGTACCAAGGCCTAGCCAAGTTAACATGTAATGTTAATCATCATAAAAACCTACAAGTCATCCTGGATGCCTTTCACTCTCATCACACAGCTGATCCATCAGCTCCACTTTCAAAACCTACCCTGCCTCTGAGCGCTTATCACATTCATCATTATCACCATCCTAGCCTAACTTACCGTCATCATCTCTCCCTTCAATTCTCTAAATAGTCTCTTTTGGCTTCCATTCCTTTCACTCTGCTCCTATCCCACTGGCCTCCTACCCTCTAAGGCTATTATTTATGCAGCAACTAAAATAATGTATTTAAGACCTAAATCTAATCATGCTACTCACCAGCTCAACAAATCCAGGGCTCCCCAGTAAACTCAAACCCAAACTTTCTATCATTTTCTACAACCTTATGGAGTCTGGCCCTGTCGCTCTCTTTCTCTGATTTCATTTCCACATTCACCAACCAGCATTTTGCTAACTCCCCAATGTCCTACTCAAGGCGTTTTTTGTTTGTTTGTTTGTTTGTTTTTGTTTTTGTTTTCCTTTTCCTGGAAGCCTTCTAACCTTCTTTTCCAGATGCTCCTATGGCTCCATCCAGGAGTCACCTCTTTAAAGTCCTTTTAGAATCACCCTTTAAATCAACTACATTATATACTATTCTCTCACCCTGATTAACTTTTCTTCATGAACCTTATCACTGTCAAGCATCATATTACATGTGTATTTTTTTTTAATGCTTCTTTCCCAATTAGAATGAAACCTCGAAGAAGACAGGGGTTTGGATGCCTTGTTTCCTGCCATATCCCAAGGCCCTAGAATTAGATCTAATACACAGTAATGCACAATCATATTTGTCCAATGAATGAATGGTAGTAATAATAGTCCTCTAGGGTTAGTACTCATGAGGTTGTTGAGAGGCTTAAATTTGACAACACACATATGCCAGAAACTGCTAGTGATCTCATAATGTCAGTTCTTCCTTCCTCATGTCCTAATTGAATCCCCGATTTTTATTTGGGCACATGGATGCCCAGAATAAAGACTCCATTTCCCATTATGCCTTTCAGGTAACGATGATCATGTGACCAGTTCCAGCTAATAGGACGCAAGCAAAAGTGCCCCCATGCAACTTATGAGAAGAGATTTTAAAAGAAGGGTGGTGGGAAGGACTCCTTCTCTTTCCCTAGTGACTGAAATTTGGGCATTAATTTATAAGAGCAGATGAGTAGAAATTAACCATAGAGGATCACAAGATACAAACAGCCTGGGTTCTGGCTACCACAGAGTGACATATCATGCCCAGACCTATTACCTCTGAACTTCTTAAATGTGAGGAAAAAGTATACTTCCATCATTTTAAACTCATTGTTATTTTGAGGTTTCTGTTCCTTGCAACCATACATGCTCCTAATAATTTTAACATGTAAATTGACCAAGACAATTTAACTTTGGACCATAGTATGCCCTCAGTAAATATTATATTTTACTTTGTATTGTTGTCATTGCTTTATTATTTTTTTTCTATTTCTGTATCTCCTTGTTAGCATTATATTGTTATTATATGCTATGTGCTATGCAAGTGCTGGGGTAATAACAAGAGTGAGATAGAGCTTGGATTTAAAGAACATTGTGGGTTGTGGAGGGTAGAAATTCAATTACAATACAATGGGAAATGTTGCTTTAATCTTTTAATAAAAATATGCTATGGGAACACACAGGAAGGAAGGACAGCATATGTCTTCGAGGAGCAGTAGAGGCAGATTCTTCACAAAAGACATAAATCTTGAACCAATACTTGAATATGTATAGAAAACTATGAGGACATAGGGTTGAGAGGGGCAGAGGGAAAACCAAAAGGAATGATTACAGATAGTCTTCCCTGTGAGGTGAGCAGAAATGATTTTGATCTTACAAAAAAGGGGTGGGGGGCTTTATTGCACCTAAGAAAGCCAAGGCTATCTCACACCATAATTCATTGCAAACATAAGGTCACTATATTAAAAAAAAAAAAAAAAAATCATTGGCACCAAACTGTTTGATTAAAAGATGAGTTGATATTTTAGAAAGAAAACAGGTAATTTCTGGATGGGCTATATGTAGCAGGATTGTCAAAAGAAGATATAATAACATATCTTGGATATGGGATTATTGGGGGATAGAAGTGGGGGAAGGGAGAGAAGAGGTGGAGGGAAGAGTATCTAAATGTGTAAAATTAGAAAGGTCTTCTGGGGGAAAGATAACCACGTAAGGTACTTAAGGAAACATTATTTGAAGTAGTTTCTAAAAATTAAACTGTAAGTACTCCCTAATCTACTCCTTGCGTTGACAGGCAATAATGAGTTTAGGACAGTGTTCACTTGACTTTAATTTTCAGAGCAATGTTTTTGGATACATTTCAGAATGTTTATCCTACCTCTACTAAGCATGTTTTTGTAGTCCAAGTCAGGGAAGGAGCACTAAGAGAGCAAAGTGAGAACGGATGGACAGCTTGGGAGTTCCTCCTTAGGACTTCCCAAGGAGGCTGTGGCCTCAGTGCTTTTTTTGATTCCTAATCTGGAACCTCAGGACTCTTGACTTTGTTCATTTAACCTCCTGAAACTAAACTGATCTTCACTTTGGTCCTGAACTTTCCCTTTACCTCAAACATGAGATTTAGCATATACTCACAGCTTCTCTAACAGTCGTGATTTTCTGTCTGAATACCCTCTCACAATAGCCATTATTTTAAGTGCAATTTCTAGCATAGCTTAGAGCCAAATGCCTTTCTATCCAAACATAACCTCTGGAAATATAATGGAAATCTATTGGAAAATATTATTTGACCTACAAAAATCTGATTTGCAGATTTTAAATTTCAAGAATAACCGTATAATAAAAACAAAACAAAATAAAACAAACAAACAAATAAAAAGGCCCCAAAGAGTTACTTCTGTAGGAATTGATATCTGGGACAGAAGAGGAAATAACATTTGTTTAATATTAATCTATTATAATAAATTCATCACCTGAGCTTCTCTTTGCCACATTCTAAAGCAGCCACCCTTCTCATTGACCGTAGAATTCAAAGCTTTCTTTGAAGAAATATGCAATAGTTGGTAATCTCATGCATTCTAAAGCATCTCATTTTATGCCCCCCAAATGCATGAGTTACTTTGAATGATAAGTATGGCTACGAAATGGAGTGTTTCTGACATTCACAGATCAAATGTAACTGGGGAGGAATAACTCAAATGCACCCTGATGTTTTATATTTCCACGCACTAATATTTGCTTCACACCATATGTCACAGTAACACAAGAACGGGATAAAGTAGAACAGCCCAGTGGTTTCCTCTTCCAACATCTGGTCTTCTGAGGAAGTCTACCATGTTAGAGATTCATGTTTAAATCCCTAGGTAGGTGGGATAATAAAATGCCTTGCTGAGAGAAAGCAGAGGGGTACTGGAAAGTCTTCTTTTTATCATCAAATTGGCATCAGTGAATACTATGATTACCTCAATGGAATTAAACAAACTGACCCAGTACTCTACTGGACCTTCTTAGAAAGGCCACACACAACATCCATTCCCAGAGCAGCAAAAAGAACCAGATGTCAGCCTTTTAATTGGTGTCCATCCATCAAGCCTTCTGACTCTTCACTGTGTTCAAGGCAACCAGCCCTGGCGAGACCACAGCTCCCTAAAGAACAATGGTGACATCATCTTCCTAAAGCCGGTGTGGTCAGTCTCCAAAGAAAGAAACCAAAACCATATCAGCTGAATTGATGGGATTTACTATACATGTTAGTCTCTCTAATCCTTAAAAAAAAATAAAAGGAAAAACATGTTATCATATTTTCTACTCCCCTGCAGGACTAAATTAGCTATATTTGTTCTTCTCCTTCCCTCACATGTTGCTTGTTCAAGTTGCTGCAACATGGCTACTATCCCCACCTCCACTCCCCCACCATCCCAAAGGCTCTACCCACTGAGTTCCCAAATGGCCACCATAAAGCTAAACATCATAAACCCTTTTCTATCTTTATTTTGCTTCACCACAGGATTTAACATTGTTGGCTGCTCTCTCCTTCTTGGAACACTCTTTTTTTGTTGCATTGAATGTTACATTTTCGGCTTTTCTAATCACTCTTTCTAAATAGTCTTTGTGATTTCCCTACTTTTTCTAGAACCTCAAATTTTGATGTTTGGCAGAGAAGGTCTTAGGCCTCCTTCTTTTCATCTATGTTCTCTTCCTGCGTGATCTAAGTCTGTATCAAAATTTTGGTTCCTTATCATCTAATGCTGCTTGTGCTGTTGTCCTCATTTGCTCCCCCAGGTCCGTGTCCACCATTTTCCACCCTGCTCTGTGCCCTGGGAAGCTGATTTCTATAAACTGCATCATTGGTTCTTTGGTTGGTGGTTTGTTTTTGTCAAGAGAGATAACACCAGGAAATTGGATCTTGGGAGGAGAGAGAGGTAAGGTAATCATATTTTTCATGCTTTTTCCCTGCCAGGCTTGGGTTAGCAGTGGATATATTCCTTTCAGAGACCAATCCTGTTAGGCAACCCTCTCCTGTCGCTATCAGGTCTTGGCAGATTTCTAGTAACTTCTTTCCTTTTCCCCCTTCAAGCCTAGGGGTGGTAGTAGCGTTCCAGAGTAGTTCGTTCCAGAGTTCTTCCCCAGTCATGCTGTGTTCTGGAATCCATCCAACAACTTTGTTTTCCACTATGCCATCTATTTGCTGCGAAAACTCTGACCCACACTCTGAGATTACCCTAATCTGTAACTCAAGTTCACTCTCTGGCCTGAGGTCAAGATCCATGAAACTATTGTGTCTACTAACAGACCTATTTGGGTTTTCTGGAGATATTTAAATACTAATATCACCAACAATGAACAGACACATCAGCTTCTCCTCCTTCTCATATTTCCACTTTTAGAAAAGGACATTGCTATATATATATTAAAAAAAAAAAAAAAACTCAATTTTTTGACAGAAATATGGAAGTCATCTTTAACACCCCTCTTTCCTTCAATTCTCTCTTCCACTAAATACTAAGTTTTACTAAGTCTGCTCTAACTATTTCTTGAACACATCCATTTTCCCCATGCTTGCTGCCTCTATACTAGACCAGATTACCTTCAACTCTTGTCTGGTCTCCCCTGCAATATATTTTCCATAGGGAAACAAGAATAATCTTTCTAAAAAGCAAATTTCATTATGTCAACACTCTATTTAAAAGCCTCTAAAATGGATTTTCATTGCCTTGGATAAAATCTGGGCTCCTTACACATGGTTATGTGCTCACCCACTATCTGACACATGCTCCAGTATAACGTTCATTATATTTCATTGTAATTTGTTATTTAAATGTCACCTGCCTCCATTAGTGTGAAAGTCCATAGGTCAGGTGTTATGGGTTGCATAGCATTCCTCCAGAATTTATGTGTTGAAGTTCTAATTCCCAGTAACCATGAATGTAACATTATTTGGAAATTGGATCATTACAGATATAATTAGTTAAGATGAGATCTTACTGGAGTAGGTTTTGTCTCTAATTCAATATGACTGGTGTCCTTATAAAAAGGGGAATTTGGACACAAACACAGACACACATAGAGGAAAGGTGATATAAAGAGATACAGGGAGAAGACAGCCATTTACAAGCCAAGAAAAGAGGCCTGAAACAGATCCTTCCCTCACAGCCCTCAGAAGGAATCAAAACTGGTCACACCTTCATTTTAGATTTCTGGTCTCCAGAACTATGAGACAATAAATTTCTGTTGTTTAAGCCACCCAATTTGTGATACTTTGTTACAGCAGTGCTAGCACCCTAATACAGCAGAGAACATGTCTGCCTTGATTATCATAGTCTCCCAAGTTTCTGGCAGTGTCGCAAACATACACAGTAGGTATTCCACAAATATTTGCTGAATAATTGAATGAATTCCTATAATTAGGATAATGTAAAATTGCATATTGGGCAGGTACTTTAGAACAATGTGATGGAGCTTAATTTTGAAGTAGCAAGAATATCTCATTAAAACCTCATCTCAAACTGAAAAATCAAAAGACAGTGTTTTAATCAGGCTCTATCACATTCAATATTAGTTGATCAAGCAGGAAAATGGAGTAAATTTTCCATCAGAAATATAAAATTCTAAGGATCGTTACTCAGATAGAATACAAACTTACTTTTAAGATACTATATCAGTTTTACCTTATTCCTTTCATGAGCCCTTCAGGTTTTACCTATATAAATAAGAGTCCTTATTATCAACAGGGACTTGAGCACAGGTTGTGAAAGAGTTTGAGTGGGTTTGTTGTCATTTTTCCTTATAACAGAAGTGCCAGGCAAGGAAGATTGTTCTGTTGCTACTTTCTGAGTTTCTCTTCATAAGTCAAACCTGAGAGTTCCAGCTCTATCAACAGAGTACTTACAGGGTGAAGTTGAGAAACACTGTTAAAATTTCATGAACCAGAATCAAATTTATCATTTCATTCAGCTTTCCTTAGTGCTCCAAAGGTTGAGTTGGTTCAGCTAAGATATGGCATGTGGATTTCTTAATGAATAGTGAACCCTATAAGTTTCTGTGTCCTTTAAAAAGCATATCTCTTAACCTAATTGCACATGTGAAAGTTAGCTAATATTTTGCACACCAGAACCTCCTTGCCATTTGGGGCATTACAAGTTGGCATTTCACAAATGAAAGAGCTCTCCTTAATTAAATTAAGACTGGTCATGGTGATTAAGTGATGAATATAATTTGCGTTAAGTTATATTCTGAATGGTCATATCGAGAAAAATCAGCAGCCTAATAAAACACAGTAGTAGTGACTTTGTACATGGAGATATCAATGATGTGCCCCAATCTTGATTCTTCAGGTGTAAAGTCACAGACATGACATTAGTGCATGTCTTATGAGATGTCACCAAGATGCTGCCTTCAAAGAATGGAGAGTACTTGAATTTAATCACTTTTAATAACATTTCTTCCTTACTAACTGCTATTTTCCATGTCACAGCTCAGATCAAGACTTTAAGTGCCTTTGGTGTTTGTCATGTCATATTAAGATAACTCTATAACTCCAATCAAGTCCACAAAAGAAGCTAAATGATCAGAACCTTGCACTTCCTTTAAATAATGAATCTGTCCATAACATGTGGCCAATTCTCAAGAAGAGAAGCCCTTACACACTGGCATATTCTTGGCCTATATCCTGAACTCTATTACCTCACCAGAACTGGAATTCTTTTTCCTAACACGTTATTAGAATCATTTTCTTGAGCACTCCACGCCCTTGCTCTGATGACTACCAATGCCTTTCCACCCTCACATTTGGCTTCACCCCCCAGTTATGCCCACTCATGACCCCTCATACTGTATCACCTCTCCTCTATCTATACAGATTATTATACTCTTAACTTGAGCCATTCAGATCCCGGTAATGTATGTGCCATTAGCAATTTGCCAGAGATTTTCACAATCCAGGAAAAGGAAAACCAGATAATAAAGAAAGAAGTGAAGTTTGCCTTTGTTGCTAGTTCAGGATTCCCTTTCTACAACCATGGTCCCTTAGAATCCAGGATTGGAGATATATTGATGCCATGATGATTGCTCTGTGGACTTCTATCTAAGTCTGAGGTGTAGAATTTGCAAAAGTTTATAATGTTATAGGAAACCTTCTCTGTCACCGAAATAGTTTATAATTCTTTCCCTGTTTCAGTCTCCCATCACCACAGCAATAGGTGGACTGATCAGTACCACTGCTACTTGGAACAGAAATTTACAGATAATTGTCCTGGAAAATCTCTTATAGTTCTCTCTTTGTTTGAACCAATAGAAATTTGGTTTTCTGTTACTTGCAAATAAATGATTTCTAGCAAGTCATGAATTCAGTCTTTCATCTGAGAGAATCTCCTACTGTATTTTAAGAAGAGACGAGGCAAGGCACAAGAGTGGAAAAGGAACTTGACTGACTAATCTAGAATTCCTGGTGTCTCTGAAACCCCAGGGCCAATTTTCACAGGCTTCACAACTTTGTCTTGGTAAAAATCCTCAGCTTCTCTCTGGTGTTTTCAGGTAGCTTGTCCTGGTGTCCATGAATCAATCAACAAATTGCATCCAATCAGCATGAAATAGAATAATTGGTTTTTAAAGATCCTTGAATATTCTTAATTCTGAGTATTTGGAGCTTTTAAAATATATGCAAAGAATAAGTTGTTCTTGACTTTTTGTATGAATTAGGAGAAAAAGGACTGACACCAACCTAAATTATTACCAAAAAGACTGAAGTATCAGTGACTAAAAGTAGAGGATATAGGATATTTATTACATGTTTTAAAAGAAACATTTTCAATCTATTAATCTGTCTAACTAATAAAATATAGACAATTATTTATAAAAGAAAATTATTAATAATCATGACATTTAGAAGAATGTGAAAGAGAAAAGAAACATTTTTTAATGCAGCGAATTCTTCAAAATGCAGGTAAATTTGAGCTGGCAAAAACATTATGAACTCAAACCTTTTATAAATACATAAATATAATTTAATATTTACATTTTAATAAAATATTGAAGGTCAGGATGACAAAATGCACCATCACTACGGGTACTACCTTTAAGAAAAGAAAGATCATACCTTTCCATGTTTTCTTTAGATTGACATTGGAATAATTACACAATAGTACGTGAATCAATAATGTGCTATATATATAGGTCTGATAGACTATCAAACACTAAGTCTGCATGTGGTTTGGTCAGTCAACATTTCTCTCAATTTTCAAAAAAAAAACAACAAAAAAACAGCACAAGAAATACAAGCAATTTTCTCTCTTCCATGTTGATTTCCAAAATAATGTTTGTATAGAATGGAGCCTGCAAGGGAACTTGGAAATTGGAACTCTGTTTCAATTAGCCAAGGAAAGTCAAAGAGAATTTCCAGTAGTGACTCAATTAATCCAAGTACAGCAGGGAGTACATCCTAATAGTTGAAGTAAGAAATGGAGAGAGGATGCCTAAAACACATTTCCAATTCCAAAGCTTCAAAACTGAGTGGCCTGAGGCAACTCTACTTGCCTACCTGTCCTTCAGGTTTCTCCATTGTAAAAATAAACAAAGTGAACTTCAATTTAGTTTCATCATCTGGCAAATGTTTAGAATACTTACATGCTCTACTAACAGTGTTCATAGAGCAGATCAAAGAAAGGGCCTAGAGATTGACAAAGCTATTAATTGCTAGTTATGTCCTACCTTAAATTTGTACTCCTCACGTCTTCTTTTGATGTCAAGAATATTTTCACATTTGTCTTCATACTCAGGTATTTTTACTTTTTTGGATGGGGAGATATTTATCAGTGCAGCTGAGATAGCTTTGATAATATCAATTTCAGCTTTAAATCTCTCTTGAGAAGCACTCACATCTTGTAGGCTCACCTAAGCCGATTCCAAGGAAATCTCTCGAGTAACTATCCTCGGGCTATATGCATACATTTCAGCTTCTAGCTGAGATTCCGCTGAGTTAATAGTTTAAGATTGTTTTAAGAAAAATGTTCCTGAATGGCAAAGCTCCAGAGAACATCTGAATTATCATTTGTGAATAATGAAGGGGAGTGCTGCTGTCTCTAGAGCCAAAGCCAGCCCTGAGAAAGCACAAGGTGAAGCTGTCATCCTAGAGGAAAGACACAATACCCCCAGCAGCTCTGTCCCAGCAGCAATATGGCAGTAGAGCTCCAGGGTAGACACCGCTCATCATGACAGTGAATTTTTCTTGCAACCTCTTGATGATGAAACAACACCTATCTTTTCTTTTTCTAATCAAAATGCAGATTACATTTCATCATGCGCTACAGGGACTTTGAAAGCAAAAACTAATTCTAAAAAAAAAACTCCCCGCTGAGTAATAGTATTAGTTTATGTTTATTGCTACATAGAAAGAGTCATGCTGCTTTTCTGTTTTTGACTCTTTACATATACTTTTTCCACTGTTTGGAATGCCTTCCTCTTTTTCCACTTGGATAAAGTTCAATCCTGGGAGGAAAGCCTTCCTTGGGAGAATGCCACCTCCCAGGTAGGTAGAATACCCACCTCTGGGTACCCAGGCCCTCCTGGGACTCCTATTTCATAACGTTTCTCTCACTCTAATATAATCCATGGTTCCTTCTCTTGGCCACTAAACTGTGACCTCCCTGAAGTAGAGGACAGCTGACAGCATCTTGGTATCTTCAGGGCCTCATGGCCAGCACAGAAGTGTCCTGAAATAAGCAGTTTTGTTGAATTAACGCACCTAGTGCTGCCCAGCAATAAATGCTCTCAATAACTAACGTAACTGAGAGTTACACATCCTATATAATCACTTCAGCACTTTTGACACACACACATACATACAAGCATGTAGATAATGAATTATTTTTAAACACTTTTCCTATGTTGACTTTCTGACTCAAATGTGCTCTCTGGAGCCATAATTTGTTCACATTTGTCTACTTTATTAGACAGTTTTTTCAAAGAGCCTGTGTCCTGCTTCCTGTGACCAGCAGGCACAACACTAAATACTATTTGATTAAATAAACAATCAAATATGTAAAGATGACTGATGACGCCATGGCTAGGAAGAGGGCATGACAATTGTGGGTTGACTCAATAGCTGTGCAGTTAATCAAATAGAGGTGATAACTGGAGTTAGGAAAGAGAGAGTAAGAGTGGGTCTGGGATAAGGAGAGTAGGGGAAACTAACACTAAAACCCTTCCACAGACTAGGTAACACTGTCCATAGTCAGGATAAAAGAAATTAGCCCCTATATAAAGATGTTGCCATAGAAATGACGGATGGGATTCTGCAGTATAAAAGGGTTAAACTTTTGTTTACTGATAAAAGAGGTGTTTTATTCAGTTGAGAATTAGAAAAACAATCTTGAGCTATCTCAACGCAGGGAATAAAAGAGAGCAAATCTAAAGCACAGGTCTGCAATAGGCAGTTTCCCAAGTGAAACAAACAAACAAACAAAAAACCCCACAAAAATCATGTTGCTTGGACAAAGGGCAGAAGGGAGGACGAGGGGACAGGATCAATTCTCTTCATGGTCAACTACCTGAGAGTCACCGACAAGCGAGGCTGGAAAACCCCTTCCTACCAAAGAGGTGTATTCATTTGCAAGCCATTTGGCATCTTTTTCAATCTTGGTCTACTCACTGCCTGTTAGAATCAAGAATCATTGCAGAGGCCCACCGCACCCAGCCCAGATGCTTTGGCAATTCTGACATGCCTCTCCATTTCATCAAAGCACCCAGACATCAGAGCATTTGTATCGCACCAACTGGAGACCAGCCCCTTTATCCTGATGCTTATGTGTTCTTACGATACAAAAACACTTATACACAAACACTTGGAAACCATGTAGGGGGATTGCCATCCAAGGTACCACATAATGCAGCCAGCCACGCTCACCAACAGAGTCCTACTAACACCAGTACATGTTCTGTTGAGAAAAATTAAAAAGCTACTCAGCTGTAAAAGAAAGCCATTTCCCATTTGATTGGTGCCAGCCCCAAATTGCAGTTGTATAGACCCAAGTTAGCAGTAACACACACACACACACACACACACACACACACACCCTTCAGTTAAGGCTCAGGAACCATGTGATTTAGCATGGAGTCTTAGCAAATAACTAGAAATGTTTTTTTCTTTCTTTTCCTTCTTCCAGTTGGCCGATGGGTATAATAAGCTGACTGAGTCTGCCATCAGCTCCATCAGAGTGTGGATAAAAGAGCAAAAGGCAGCAAGGGTTTTTTTTTGTGTGTGTCTAGCCAACAGAGCATCCCCAGGGAAATCTGCAGAGGTGGGAAACAATTTTCAGAATTTCTGTGATATACTATCTTTCATCAAAGGTGCTTATGGTGATTGAAATATACTAACAAAACTTCCTTTCAAAACCCTGGGATTGGGATTGTGAAGTATCCTTAGAGCAGATTTGTGGAAGCTTACAAAGGGTCTGTTACCTATACCAGTGTGGAACCAATCACTCATACGCAGGATTCTTTCATCACCATATTTGTTTTCCCCCACGGTCTGTATGGCCAGAGAGAAGTCATGCCCGGCCTATGTTCAGGCACCTGTCTCTGTTCACTAAAATTTAAGGGACACTGTAAAACCCATGGTGGTGGGGGGTGGGGGGACTTCAAGGTCATAAAACAGAAAAAAAAAGGAAGCTAAAAATTGAGGGGAGGAGGTATAGTGAGAACCACTCATGACCTTTCTTACTGATGGGTTTTTAGCAATAATGAAGATCAATGAACTACCCAATAGTGTACTCCATTATTCCTAATGACTATATTAACTAATATGATTCATTCTTAATAGGTATTTAAGAAAACTGCTAGGTTTCAGTAAGTCAAAATGATTTGTTAGTCATCCTCATATCTTAAGAACCATCTCTAAATGGATGATTTCTTTGTGTGTGCCTCGATTTCAATCTCAATGCTTTCCTGTGGGCATTTTCTGTTGAAATATTTCCTAACCCTTGTGATGGATTCTGGTGATGTTTGACAGAATAGATGGTCCTCCTCTCCGTGAGTTCCTCTGGTCTGTTTTTGAGCATCCTTACCACATTGTACACACATTTTGGACTCTCTAGGACTTTTGGTCCTACACCGCTGCATTCCTGTCATGAGATCCCATCAGACGCTTGCTTCTGCAGGCCCTGACCAGGCCCCACTCAGGGATAAGTGGGGTTCACTTATCTAATAAGAAGGGTGCAAAAGTTTCCTCATTGAGAAAAGGGATGAACTTTGGTATTAAAGTCTCTTCCTTATTTCCTTGACTGTGGCCATTATTTAACCAAGTATAGTTATTTGATCTTTCTGCAACATTCCATCCTGTAGGCCTCCTGCTGTTTGGGTTGCCAAACAATACTTTTGACTATCCGAAGCATAGATGCTGGTGCCAGACAGCCTGGATTAAATTTAGCTCTAATTATAACTAACTTTTTGACCTTGGGTAAGTTACTTAATCTCTTTCTGCCTCAGTTTTCCGCCTCTGTAAAATGTAGTTAATACACTATTTTTATTTCATAGGACTTAGTATGACAATTCAACTTTCTGGGTTTTCCACAGACCCCAGGTTTGTTTCATCACAGGCCCAAATGCTTACCTCATTACACACCTGGTCCTTAAAAGATATTTGAATTTACACTTAAGTATTTTCAGAGTCCTCACTGCCAACCAGAAACCTAAGTCTAAGAAATAAGTACAGTGCCATAGAAAACACTAAGAATATTTCTTCAAAAAAACTAGAGATTCTTCTTTATCATGAGAGATGTAGAACCCAAACCAACAGACAAATCTTTGTTGCCTTCTCTGTGCCCAGCAAGCAGGCAGCAAAAAAGCAGAGCTGGCCCTTGGGGGAACTTGTAGCCAGTTTTTCCAATGAATTGTGATAACACACATTCTATTGAAGAATCATACAGACTAGATGTTTCCAAACAAATTTTATATTAGACTGTATGAATCGTGTGAGTTCACGGGAAGGAGAACTAGTATGTGCTAGAGTAGGCCAGCAAGTCTCATGGCCTTGCCCAAGTTCAACAAGAAAGAAGAAAGGAAGACAAATCACTGCCTTCTGGATGAGCATGAGGAGGTCTAGGGCAACATAAAGAGTCACTCAACGTTTTGGTCTAATTACATGAACTTTTGCTTTTTAAAAATGTGTCTAATGCCTGCAAACTCTAAATTTAAATTTGAAGAACTGAAATACTCTCTCTCTCTCTCTCTCTCTCTCTCTCTCTCTCTCTCTTCAGTTCTTGCTCACATATCCATCACATATTATTACAACAAACAAACAAAGCTTTTGGCTGATGTTTCACCGACTCGTTTATAATTTGATGCTGTCTGCTCAGTGTCTCTCAATGCTTCTACTTTCAGAATTTTTCCTCCCTTTGTAAGTCTAGCATTAGTTCTTCCTCACCCTTTAGTATACATATTTTATTTTTTTAAATTTTGCAAGCGAAAAGGCTTTCATTTCAAACACCTGTAACCCTTCTTGCAAGTCATCAATAAACCCATTCAATAATTTAGTGTCTAATTGAATTGATCTTGATGGCCTCTCACTGAGCAGCTCCACTTTTCCTTTTTAAGCTTCTTTCTGCCCATTTCCCATTCCACACTCTGCCATAGCTTGCTATTCATCAATGATTTTTACATAGAAATCTGTCAACTTATGTTTGATCCATATCCTCATATATGTAAAGAATATATATTATTTTGAAATGGCCTTGTAAGATTGAAGAGAGGAGGAAAACTAGGGAAAAACCTTTTACCATTAGATAAAAAGAGACTGGAAGATTAATTCCTGAGGGTATGTACCAACATAGAAAAGTATAGATTTGTGAATACCCACTGGACATTGTTTTGTGAAACAGGGCCCTGACAAAAACAGGAAAAAAAATTTGCTGAATTACTTGCTACTTTCTCTCCTCCCTCTTTGCACTTTCTCTTCCTTTCCATTTTATCAGACTGAAACTCTAAACCTAGAACCCTCATTGGAAGAGACATTCATTATTTATTTTGGTGATTTATACAAGTGCCTATTTTTTGTGGCAACTATTCACTGAATTTTAAAATTAAACATAAATTATGTAAGTATGTCACAATGGGTAGCATTACATTAACTGCTTATGCCACTACTGGGCATAGATTGATCTGGCAAGCTACTGGAAATGAGGAAAAAATACCAACCATCCAAAAGCTAAACCAAATAAATGTGCTTTGCATTGGGACCCAGTTAAAGGCAAGTTTCAAAGGGAACTGCAAAGGTAAAGCTTTTTTTTTTTCCTTTTTGGTTTTATTGCAACGGCCAGGACCCCTCCTAAGTAGCTGTGACCATTTAATACCCAAGGAAGGATAACTTAAAATAAGATAAATACTGGTGTGTCTCTCAGAAACTTGAGGAATTATAACAATCACTTGTTTTTCACCATATAGGACAGAGAAGAACTATCTAGTTCATTGCATGCATGGAAGGCAAACTTTCCAAAAGAATATATAAAGATTTTGGCTTCCCAGCCCCATGGGAGTAAACGTTATAAGATTCATTCTCTGATGTAAACAACTGGAAAATTAAGCAAAATGTAGGAAACAACTATTTTCAAACATTGGCAAACAGGCAGCACAGGACTCTGATTTCTGAGAGAAGGAAAACAAATCAGGTTTTCTGCTTAGAATCAACATCTAGACGTTTCTGGAGAGAGACTGAGCTCAGACAGAGCACAGTGTTTTATTGTATAGGAGACAAAGGCCGGAGATCACGGAAGCTGGAATTGTGGACACAGTACTAGAGAGAAGGGAACTGCATAGAGAAAGACAAAGCTTCAGAAATCTGCGTTGTGTACCTTTGAATCTGCTATTGAATACTAAGCTATACATCATTAAGTGAAAATTTATAAAGCCAGACAAAGAATTCTCAGGGAGCTGTAATCAGAACAATACCCAGTGCTCAAACAAGGCTAAGGGTCATTTAAATTTCAGTCATCCAGAGTGGTGCAATCAGCAGTCGACTAAAACTAACCTTATAGCAAAGACCACAATAGACATTTAACAATAAAGCTTAAGAAATGAGGAAGCTGCTCTTCAAGTATCTTTGAAGCCAGCCAAATTTTTTCCAACACTTTTTCTATGACAAAAACAAAACAAACAAACAAAAAAAAAAACCAGACCCTAAATAGCATAAAATTGACAGTGTCTAACATTCAAACCAAAAATTGCTAGCCATAAAAAAATGAAGGAAAATGTGACCAAGAACCAGGTGAAAAAAATCAGTCAATAAAAATAGACAAAACAAAAATAAAACCAGACAGAAATAATAAAATTAGCAGAAAAAGGCTTTAAAACTGGCATTATGAACATACTCAATAAACAAAGAATATGAAGATAATCTGAAGGGAAAAGGAAGATATCAACAAGTTGCAAGCAAAAATTCTAAAGGAAAAAAACACAACATCTAAAATGAAAAATTCAGTGTGTGGTATTAATAGCAGATTAGATTCTGACAGATATAAAATCAGTGAATTTAAAGACACTGCAGTAGAAACAATCCAAACTGAAGATCAGAAAGGATTAACCAATAAATACAGCCTCAGTGACTAGTGAGACAATATCAAGTGATCTAGTATATATGTATGTGGAGTCCCAGAAGGATCGGGAAAGTCTGTGGGGATATGAAAAAATAATGCCCTCAATTTTTTAAAAAAAATTTGATGAAAACTCTGAATCTAACAGTTCTAAAGAGCTCACTGCATCCTACATAGATACACATAAACACAAACGTAGACACACACACACACACACACACACACACACACAATCCAGTCAAGGCACATAAATAAACTCTTGAAAACAATAACAAAAATTTAAATCTGCCAGAGAAAAAAGACATGGCACAGAGAAATGAAGAAAAGAATTACTACAGACATGTCAAAAGAAATGACATACACCAAAAGAAAATGAAAACCCACCTTAAAGTTGGTAGAAAAACACACATACACACAAAAAAAAACCAGCTATCAAATTAGCATTCTAAATCCAGCAAAAATATCTTTCAACATGAAGACATAATAAAGACATATTCAGACAAACAAAAAGTGAGATAATTTGTTGCCAGCAGCCCTGGATGTTAAGAAATGATAAGAAAGTTTTTTCAGGCTGAAAGAAAATGATTCCAGATGGGAACGTGGATCTAAAAAAAATAAATAAATAAAAGGTACTAGAAAGGACAAATATGTGGCAAATATCAAGTTGTTTTCTCTTTTACAAACCAAGTTTCTTAAATAATACCATGTCTGTATTTCCATCGGAATGTGAGTCTTCCAAGGCAGGGTCCCTGTCTTGTTCATTATTGCATACCCAGCGAGTGATTTTGTCCAACTCAGAGTAGACATGAACTAACATTGCTTGTTGTTTTTTTTTCCTCAAAATATCCAAGGTTGCTCAGTCATACTGATGGATCAATCATTCCTATTTACAAAGAAGTCAATCACTCACCTTTACAAAGAATTTGCAAAGGGCAGGGAGCCAGGGTGGTGCCATCCTGAGCAATAATTATCTGGGATGAGAATTCCA
Organism: Rhinolophus sinicus; assembly: GCF_036562045.2. Lineage (NCBI taxonomy): Eukaryota > Metazoa > Chordata > Mammalia > Chiroptera > Rhinolophidae > Rhinolophus > Rhinolophus sinicus. The sequence goes on along the minus strand of NC_133753.1, from coordinate 19,749,579 downwards.
CGCTTCAAAGCAGCCCTTTCTGTTCATCAGAACCACAGTCCTGATTTTCTCCCCAATCTCTCTCTACATACTAAGTGCGGCCACTAGGAGGTGGTTAGTTGATTCTGAATCTCTTTTAATTGTAAAAGGCAAGTCTTTAATCAAATCTGAAGGGAAGTAAAGGACATGCTGTCATAGGAACAGGGAGGACATTTAAGACATGGAAGCACAAATGAAAACAGTCTTAATGGGAATAAAACGTTGTACAGAGAATTGGATTCCTAAAAGTGTGCCAATGTAATGAATTATTTTAATTAATAAAGGCAACCAATAATTGCATCTCCCTCTTAACCTTTCAACTGGCTGCATAGGCATTATTTTTATTAAAATAGCAGTGTATCTTTTGCTGTTGCTATTGACGACTGTGATGCTCCCTTGACACCCCACCCTCCTTCACCAAATCAGAAATTTGATAGAGGGGCATCGCTGACCCCTAATTTGAGCATGACTGTTTGGGTGTTTGCATAATAAGTGTTCCACACAACAGATGTTTTCCATGCTACGTATTATAGGTCCAGTAGCATGTGCCACAGTCATCAAGGAACCTAGCCCTGGCTGCCTTAGACCAGGAAGAAGCTATATGTGCCAAAGGAGATAGTCATGGAAATACTGACAACATGGTATCAGTTAAAATACCTCCAGATTTTCCATTCCCATCCCTGTGTAAGGACTTGGGAAATCAACTGAGTGAAGCAATATGAGGAAAGGAAAGAATGGGTAGGGAAAGTGCTTGGCATTAGAGCCTTGCTATCCTTTCATAGAAGAAAATGCATCTCTTTCTTTCTCTCTTTTTCTCTGAAATTGCATGTCACATTTCAGTGATTTTTTTTTTTTTTTTCACTTGAAACAGGTATTAGGGAAGTGATGCTGTTGTCAAGAAGTCACACAAAGGCAGGTCCAATTCGATTAAATGGAAAGCAAATAAAAAACTTAAAGTGAACTCAAATCTTCTCATTTTTGAAAGTGGTAATTTTCTCTCCATGTGTAAATTGGGTTGATCCAGACATGGAAAACCAAAGATTTAAACTTCAACTGAAATTAGAGTCTTGCTCGCATCTGAATACCCCCAAACTTGGAGGATAGCTCATTCAACAATCCTTCTACATTTTAGTTATGGTGTTAGGGAAGGCTAGGTTCAGCTGTGAATGACAGAAAAGCTCAAGCCTCAAATTTATTGCTCTCAGATATAAATGATTCTGGAGATAAGCATGTCAGCGCGTATAGTAGTAGCTCCCTGATTACTAAGAGACCCAGGCTCCTTGTATTCTATTGTTCTACCGTCTTCAACATGTAGCTTCTACCTTATGGGCCAAGATGACCTGATGTCCACAGTTCAGACGCAGGGTGGAGAACAATCTATAAAAGTTCTCAGCCCCTCCTTTTTAAGAACACTTCTTAGAAGCTGCATGTGACCCGTCTATGTATATCTAATTGGACAGAAATTAGTTACTTGGTAATATATAGTTTCAAGGCAGGCTGGGAAATGTAGTTCGTATTTTGGGCGGTCATCTACCCAGCTAACATCCCATGATTCTACTATGAAAGAAGAGGGGGAATGAGTGTCGAGAGATCCATAGCAGTGTGTGCTGCCGGTTCTACACAGCCATGAGCTGTCCTTTATGGCGGCCCCAAATCCTTTCAACATGCTGCCTTTTTTCTCCCTATAGTTTCTATCATTGCAAATTCCTGGAGAGAGTGGTTGAGAGATAAGAAATGAGGCTGGAGAGAGGGCAGAGGCCAAATTGTGGGGCGTCATGTCCCATGTCAAAGAGTTTGTATTTTATAGGGATTGGATTTAGGTTTATCTGGAACTTAGATACAATAGATGATCAACAGATAGCCAAACAGCTATATAGATAGATAGAAACATAATGCTTTTCATTACCAGCTATGTTTAAAGCTGTTTTAGCATGGAGCATGGGACAAAAAATAAAATTGACATCCATTGCTCTTAAGGCGTTAATAATTTTGCAGACCAAAGATGTCCATAACTAAAATCCAATGCAAAGCAATAAAAGTTTATAGTCCCTTTCAATTTACAGAGAACTTCCGCATAAATGATTGAGTAAATGAGTAAAGCAAAGAAATGAAGTCTGAAAAGGAAAGGGTATTTTGGGAAAATGAGTAATCTATTTAGAGTGAATGGGAATATATATATATATAGGGGAATTGTAGAGAGGCTTAACAAAATAAATTGAGACTACCTATTTTGAGGAATATATATTCCCTATTTCCGAAAATTTAGAAACAAGACACATAAGGCCCGAGGATTCCTGAGTACGTACATTGAGGCCTGCTTGCACTTATCTAATCTTTACTAAACTGGATATTATATTAGATGCTGGGGATTCCAAGCCTCAAAACATCCACTGATCCCCAGGCATATAAATATCCGTAAGATCAATTGTGTGAGGACATAGAAATCTATGACTTGGCTGCTCCAACCATTCCACTGACTCCCAAATAGTGAGCTGGGATATTTGCAGTCTGCCTCCAAATATGCCTATTGTTTCTGTTATCTGTTACTATGTAACAAAGCATCCCAAGTTAGTGGCTTAAAACAATAGCAATGTATTCTTTCTCAGTATGTTGTGGATGCTTCTGATCCGAGGTGATAGGAAGCTGAGGTGATAGGAGGACTAGAAGGTCCAACATGATCTCACTTACATTGTTGGAAGTTGGTACTGACTGCTGACTGGGAGCTCTGCTGGGGCTGGCAGCCAGGAGCTTCAATTTGTATCCTCTTGGGCCTCTCCCTGGGGCTCATTGGGCATCCTCACAGCTTGGTACTGAGAATCTGAGGAGCATTCCTAGTGGCAAAGGTGGAAGCTTATAGGTCTTGTAAGGATCAGATTCAGAAGTTACACAGCGTAATATCTGACCCATTCTCCACCCCCTTCTCCCACCCCACCCCACCCCACTCTGGTTCAAGCCGTTGTTTCTCAGTCTCAGTTGTGTAGGACACAGCTCCCTGGCCCATGCTGGTGTTATGAGCCTTGCGCTCCCCTGGGCTGAGGCAGTCAGTCGGTCACCAGTCGTTCATGGGCTGCTCACAGCAGCTCACGACAACCTTTGGCAGCCCAGTTCCAGGGAGGGCTGTTGTTCACAATTTTAACTGTAGAGGGCGCAGCTCACTGTCCCATGTGGGAATCGAACCTGCGACCTCGGCGTTAGGAGCAAGGCGCTCTGAGCCACCTGGAGGGCCCTGATCCATTATTTTGTTCAAAAAATGTCATAGGGACATACCAAATTTAAGAAGAAGAGAAATATACTCTATGGCTTGATAGGGGAGCAGAAAGATCATATCGCAAAGAAGTAAATGGAGTAGGCGATACTGTTTCCGTCATTCTTGTAAAAACAATCTGCTGTGTTTCCCGAAAATAAGACCTAACCAGAAAATAAGCCCTAGCATAATTGTTCAGGATGACATCCCCTGAACATAAGCCCTAATGCGTCTTTTGGAGCAAACCTCAATATAAGACCCGGTCTTATTTTCGGGGAAACATATTATCTTTATTCTCTGGCCACAAGAATCCATATTCCTCCCATATGAAACGTATTTTCACCCTTCCCCCCCAAAAAAAATTTCATCCCATTATAACATCAGGCTCAGACTCAAGGACCAATATTTTGTCGTCTAAATTAGGTCCAGTTGAGAATGAGTCTTCTTGGGTGCAGAAATATATTAAATATCTACCCCACGCTTATGCCCAACAAACAGTGGGGCGATAGGGATAGGATAATCATAATAAACATTCACATTTAAAAAGGGGAAACAGGAAGCAGTCACCGTTTACAGAAATTCTGATATCCAGCCGGGCTATTGCTAATTACCCGTGCTTCCGCATTAGGAAATGGACATTGATCAGAAGTGATTCTGTTCCCTCTGATGGTTCTCCTTGACTTTGGACTCTGCTTTGAACTCTAGGCTCTTCCCGCTAAGTTATCTTTTCTTTTCATAAGGAATGGCCCATGTTGGTAGTTACGAAGTTTTCTCTTCCTACTTACTGACCATAGAATGTTAGAGGTCCATAAGCTTTGATTAATTTTGAATGATCTCGGTCCCTTTAGTGCAAAACAGCATGACTTCCTCTGACAATTCTCTCACAAACTTTGTAGATTTCCTATGACTATTGTTGGGGTTAAAATCCTTGTATAGAAGCCACATGCACTTATTTAGGGTTAGTATCTGTGGAATAAAACTATACACACTCTTAAAGATAGGGTCCTTTTGACCTTGTGGTGAACCTTAGGATGCTATCGGACACTGCCCCTAACATTTTTGCCAGTTCTTTTCTCCCCCTTAAAGGGTTTATAAATTATGCCTTTATGCTTTTAAAAAAAGCTTTGTGCTTTGTGTGTGTGTGTGTGTGTGTGTGTGTGTGTGTGTGTCTAGTTGAAAGCATCTAGGAGGTACAAGTTTTAATTTTTGAGGTTTTAATAATCTTATAGACACACCCTTGAATTGGCCTTGACCTGAGACCACGTTATACTAGCATCACCCTAGGTTTGATCTTTTCCCAGTGTCACTTCTTACTTTGCCAACTTTTTTTGTCATCTGGAGAGGCTTGGAATGAGAAACAGTTGTTTTTTCCAATCTTGAATCTTTTACGTTGGGAAAATTTTCTCTAAATTGTGCTTGAAATCCATACTGTTTCTTTAGGTCTTCTTCCTTTCTCATCAATCTATTATTAGCAGTTAAAAGAAGCCAATTGACACTTTCAGCATTCTGCCTGGAATTGCTTTTGCCCAATCTCAAGTTCATTATTTCTATTTTCTATTATCCATGTTACAGTAGTTGACAGTGTTGCCAAATCTTCCATCACTATTGAGACTGGTTGCCTTTCCTCCAGGCTCCAGTGCTAATTTCCTCATTGCTTTTCAGGCTCTACTAAGTCTCCTTACTCTTCTCCATTCCTCTACCCACAGTCAAATCTCAAAGACAATGCCACATGTTTTGGGTTTGTATTATGGCTGTAATATAATGTATTCTACCTCTATACTACTCTAAAACATAGTTGCTTAAAGCAATAAAAATGCATTATGTACCAAGATTCTGTCAATTGGCAATGTGGTTCTTCTGTTTCCTATGGTATTAGGTGGATGCCAGGATAAAAGGGAAGTCCAAACTGGCATCTCTTATATGGCTGGCAGCTGCTGCTATCTGCTTGTTGATAGCTCATCTGTGGTGTCAGCTGGATGTCTTGGTTATCCTTAACGTGGGCCCCTCCACATGTCTGTTTGGGCTTCCTGACATGTTTTTATCACATTTAATTTATCTCTTACTTTAGTGTGATGAGGTAGATATGATCACTCTCATTCATTTATTCATTTAGCAAATAGCATCAATGACTAGATGCTGTGTGCCAGGAACTATGGTTGATTCATGAGAATAAAAGTCAACTAAGACATAATTCTGGTTCTAAAGGAGTTTATATCTAGTGGAGGGTTACCAATGATTACAATGCAAATTATATGTGGGGAAACTTCAGTTCAAAAAGGTTAAGTATATCGCTCTTCATCTAACAGCTGACTCAAGATACAAACATCACTCTGCCTGACTTCAAAATTCTGTTTTCAATGCACTACACCCGAGTATTTAACTTATAGAAGCTGAATGTTGCTATAAGTTTCCAGACCAATGGTAATGAAGATTGGGAAATTAGAAATGAAAAAAGGGTCAAATGCAGAAATATTGTCCAGGTAGACTAGACAGGAAATGATGGCTGCTTAGATAAGGTAGATAAGGCAAACAGAAGAATCAAAGGTAACTCCTGTGAGACTGAAGTTTGCAAATCAGAAGGAAGGATTGGTAGTAAAAAAGATTCCATTTGTTCTATCCATGCTTAGTTTGAGGGACTAACCAAATACACAGATGTCATCCAGCCAATGGGATAAAAACAGAAAACTTTTACTTATTTATTTAAATTTGTTGAGTATCTACTATATGTCTGGTACCTGCTAAGTGAATAACAAAGCTGTATCCTTAATTTCAATGATCTAATAGTCAAGATGCAGGGACAGTCGAATAGGCAAATGATTACACTTCGATGTGATCAGAGCCACAAGAAAAGTAAATACACTAGCAGATGCAAGGAACAAAGAAGAAAGCAAAGATGACAGACACCAAGGGAATTAACTCTACATGGATGGCCATTACACCAAGGGTATGGATGCAATTGCTAAGGGACAGGAATAAAACATGGCCAAGGACACTCATTCAGCTGAGGATTCAAAGAAGTAAACAGGAAGAAAGTCCAAGAAATAAAAAATAACCAGCCACAGATGGTGAAGGAACAGAAAAGTTCCTAAAAGTCACTCTAATGCTGGAACAGTCAGAGCCAGCTCAGTGGAATGGGATGTAGTCAGGAGCTGTAATGTGCAACTGATGTAGGGCAGTTGGAGGGGATGAAGACCAAGGCACAATTGTTTTATTGGGCTTGACTTACGTTCTTTCTTTCTGTTTATATGGAAATCAGATAAGCTCTGATAATTCAATCTTTCAAAGACATTAAATGACTTCCAGACAAAACAAGTATATTGGTATATAGCTCTATCATAATGACTCATAACCCAGGAAGGGATAAATGAACTATAAGCTGAATGAGAAAGAAACACTTAGCTAAGATAATTAAGTTAGCTAAGCTTAATTGAGGGTTCAGAAGCTCCCAGTTTTGGAATGAAAATGGTAGAGGATAAGCTTATTTTCAAATTTGGAAAGATAATTTCAGGTTAAAAACTAAAGATGCCTGAGGATTTAGGATGTGAACTGTCCTATTTCAACTTCTTGTTCTGCCTGAAGAAAATTTCATCACAAAAATAGAAACAGCTAGATGTTTGGAAAGCACAGGACGACTATTCATTTTTAAACTTTCTGTTCCTTGCGAGAACCATTTAACCAAAACATAAAATCATTTTATAACAGGATGTTAAAATGGGTCAACTAAGACCCCCCAAAACTGGAATTAAAATGATAGGTGCCAGATATCTCTGCAATCTAAATGAGAAGAAGTCAGGCCGTATGTGCAAGACTTGCAAAAGAAATATTCTGTGAACTTGCTTTGGAAACCCGTAGTGTAATGACTGCCTCACACTTATTTGAAAGGTTGGAGAGGCCAAGAAAGAGGACTATTTTTAGAGAGAATGTCTTTGGAAAGAGGTATTGGAGTGCTCTAGAAATCACAACCACTTCTGACTCAAACATACACACCTTACCACCATGAGGGAAGAGAGAGGTGTCCTTACCTCTTCCCTCAAGCCAAGTGGAGATGAAGGTAACAGCTCAGAGAGCTCAACCTTTGTCCATAGAAGTCTGTTGAGATACATAGCCTACTACCATATCCATTTCAGTGGAAGTCCGAACGTGGGAAATGTAGGAGGCTGCCTTGGGAAATAGCAGCACTCAACCCTATGTCCCCCATGGATTAATTGCAGGGCTCCAACAGGGATCCAGCATGGAACCCAGAGGGCTGCCTAATGGAAAGATGGGACTCCAGCAAAATAGACCATGGGACGTCCATGGTCTCAGGAGGAATTATAAGCAGGCCCCTAGAAGAGAAGCACTGCCTTAACCTCAGAAATGCGGCTGGAGGTTCCCAGTGGGGAAATCTTTGACTAACACATAAAGCCTCCCCAGGAGACAATGAGTCAGCTTTGGACATCTGTCAAGCTCACAACCGTATGACTGTACTAGCCATGTTCAACTTTTTCTGCCCCTAATATGCCTTCTTCCTCTCACTGTTCCCTTCCCCCTCCTTCCCAATCTACTCCCAAACAGGACCGTCAGAGGCAACTTATTGCAGTAGAGTGGAATAGAAGCTTTAACCTCAAATGAAGCTTGGAATCTTGATTGTTACCATGGACTGGCCATTTTCATTTTGAAATGAGAATGTTATTGCATTTAGAAGTTGGAGAGGACTTTTTTATTAGCTATGAGCCACGATACTTGCCCAAAATGTTGTTGAAGGCCCAGGGAAGAAATAGTCTCCACAGATGTTTTAAAGGGATAGTGTTTGTTTGTCTGTTTTCTCCTCATACTCTAAGGAGTCTCACTTGTGTTTGTTGTAATGCTTACATCCAGATGGTGTTCTTTTTAGTATAGTGTAACATAATGACTAAAGGTGTACTTGTGGAGTAAGACCTTTTACATTGAAATGCCAGCTCCACCACCCACAAGCTCTGTGAACTTGGCCAAGTGATCAAGCCATTGCAAATATTCTCCCCTGGAAAGAGGAGATTACAATCATACTATATCATAGGGTAGATGTGAGGGATAAATAAAATTATGTAGGTAAATCGCTTAGTTCAATGCTTATCCTAGTTAGTGTTCTGTAAGTAGTAGCTATGATTATTATTACTATTATTAATTTTTTCACCAACAGTCGTCGTTCACCTCTTTTTTTTCTTGTCCCCAAGGGCTTATTGGTTGACATTTGTCTGTACAGACTATTACTAATTTCCCTACTACTCATTCACCTCATCTTTTGGATGTAAATGTCTAGCTCCCCGCTGAGGGAAAAGTTTGCCGTGATGCCAAGCTCCTCCGAAACACTTTAGGATGGGGAATGGAGAGCACTACATCCAATTGAAAACAGCATGTAGAACCTGAGCCAGCAGAAAGTGATTACTTTGTCTGGCACCTCCCCAGGTCCCTGCAGAGTGAAAAATCCTCTACACCCTTCAAAGGAATGGTCTACGATTTGGGAAGATTTCTGAGCTCATGATAGTGATTTTCTGCCCCGTTTGAAAGAATCATTTCACTGAAATTCTAGTTGCATGGGGCGCATGGCATTCTGATGTTTTAAAATATTTCAGCTAATTTCGTAAAGATGGTTGTCAGATTTCTTCGAGGTGGGGAGGGGAAGAATCAACGTAACATAAGCTGAACTTTCTTGAAAATTGAAGGTCATTCATCTTAAAGTGCATTAGGTGATCGCTCTTAGGGGTTCACTCTTTCCTCCACAATTTTAAGAGAAAAGAGCCCATCAAAAGTAACATGAAATAATAGCCAGGGGTATTTATTAAAAACATGAAAAAAGGAAAAAAGAAGAAGGTTGGCACACAGGGAGCAGCATGCATATCAAGCAGCTATGGTTTCTGTTAGTTGCCCTGGGGCATCACTGTACCATCCCTGATCTTACAGATTGCCAGGGGCCTTACGGTAGTCTGCCCCCTGCTATCCTGGCATGCCATCCTAACTCTCCCAGCTGGTGAGCCCTCACTTCTGCAATGACTTGTTTGACTTCCTGAATACTAACGTAATTTTATTTAGTGTTGTCTTTTACAGATGTAATACATTCACATTGTCCAAATTCAAAAGGCCCAAAGAGGTAAATAGTAAAATGTTTCCATGGAATCCTTATTCATAGACAATCATTGGCTCTTCCCAAAGGTAAATGATGTTTTTAGTTTAATATGCATCCTTTCAGAGCACAGAATTGGAACAATGAATGTGCGTGTGTGTGCGCACGTATATGTACCCTTTTCTATTACACAAGTTGCAGTACATAACGAAGTAGGTTTTGCACCTTGATTTTTAACCTAAAAACTCATTGTAGAAATTATTCCACATCTGTACATAAAGAGCTTTCTCATTTTCTTTATAGCTGGTAATTTTCTGTAGCATGCATGTGCCATAATTTATTTAACTAGTTTTCTATTTGTAGACATTTAGATTGTTTGCTATTTCCAATAATGCTGTGATGAATAATTTTGCATACAGGCATGTTACATCTGCATGTGAGTACATCTGTAGATGAAACACCTGAAGTAAAAGTACTGAGTAAAAGGTTATGTGCATTTGTAATTTTGGAAGTATCCACACAAAGGTAATAGGCACACACACACACATTCAAGGCACATGGTATGGGAGAAAATTTGTTTTATTGGGAAAACTCACAGGTGGTAGGACTAGCTGTGTGCAAGTGTTGCCCCGGGGCAGGGCACAACGAGGTACACCGTGGAAAGTGATCCAGGATGAGGACCCTGTCCTCATTCTATTCTTTATATTTCTGTGGTGATCTGGCAGAAAATACCTCTTTAGTTCTTCACAAGTGATGCTTTCTGGACTGGGAAAATGTCCTTGTGGGACCAGAGCTCAGTTAGAGCCTTTGCACACCAATGCTGCTGATATTGACCAGAGGTCTGGTGGTAACCCCGTGATCAAACTCCATCCTGGTTAACTAGCTATTGCTAAGCTACCAGGAGAGGAAGAAAATAAATATATAAAAGCCAGGGGAGGCAGAGAGCTGTGAAGGATACCAAGGAGTCACAGGAATTCACTCTCTTCAGCTAGGCATAGTCACTAGACTTCCATAGAGGTTACAGTAATTTACACTCACACCAGAGAATGACAGCGCCTGTTTCCTAATACCCCCCACCCCATGTAGACATTATCACAGTTTTTGATCTTTGATAACATAGTAGTGAAAAGTGTAGGCTCAGAATGGTTCAAGTTTGCATTTCTTTTATTATTATCTATGCTGAGAATCTTTTCATATGCTTTAAAATAACTCATTTTCCTCTTTTGTGATATGCCTGTTCATATCCTTTTCTGTTTTTATATTGGATTACTAAATTGGTCTTTTTCTTATTGATTTGTAGGAGATTTTTATCTATTATATATTTTAGAGAACTAATTCCTTTGTCTGCAACATGAATTGTAAGTGCTTCCCAATTTATTATTTGATTTTTTTTTTACCTTGCTTATGGTGGCTTTTATCTTGCAAAAATTTAATTGTTCACATAGTTGAATTTTTCTCACTTTTCTTTTTTAGCTTTTGAATTTTATGTGACATAGAAAAATCTTCTGTACTGAGAGTTTATTTAAATAACAAAAGAAAAGACACAAAATTGTCCTGTGGTTTCTTTCAGTGCTTTTATGTCCTACTTCTTTCCTTTTGTAACATTTGGATTTTTAACCCATCTAATTATCTCTACTTTTTCATAGTGTACCTGTACCTCATACTTGTATTTAGAGAATTAGAAGGCATTGTATAAAGGTGTAGCACTAAGTCCTGTTGCCTGTTCTTTTTAAGTACAGTATACTTTTCTACGGTAACTACTCAGTGTGGTCTAGCCTTGTTTTCCTATGACTACAAACTTTTTAAGAATTTCACTTTCCCATACACCTAGAAATCCTAATCAGATAGACACTACTAGACTTCTATGAAACTGATATAGACATTTCTTTCCAGATTAATTTTTTTTTTTCTGTTTTCAAACATTTGTCTATTCTTATTGGTTTTTAATCAGTATTACATGACTATATCCAAGTTATGGATAAAATTGTTTTAAAAAGGCATGTGTCCAATAGGAATTGTGTGTGGGGGGGATGTGAGATTTGACAAATTAATTAAAAAATTTACATGGAAAAATAAAAGATCAAGGATGTTAATAAAAAATACAAAATAAAAAAAAATCAAGGATGGCCAAATATTCTAGAATATCTCATCTTTTCAGAGATCAATATAATTTTTATAAAACTAAGTCAGTGTAATATTGGTACAGAAGTAGACAGACCAATTACAGAGCACAAAACAAAGAAAAAAATTCACACACATATGCAAAAAATTGATTTATGAGGGAGCTATTATTAATAAAAATTGGTTAGAAATGGCAGAATTTTCAATAAATGTTGTGACAATTGATTATATGTATAGAAAATATGAAACCAGATTTGTACTTCATCTCATAAGTAAAATGTAACTATTCATTTAAAGATTTAAATGCGACTGTCAAAAATGTAATAATTGTGTAAATAATATAGAGAATAGCTTCATGGCTTTAAGGTGAGGAAGAATCTCTTTAACAGAAACCAAAAGTGCAAATCATGAAACCTACAATTAATAAATTTAACTGTAGTACATTTAAGAATTTACATTCATTTCAAAAATGGAAATAAAAAGTAAGACACAATGAGGAAGAGAAATCTGCAAGCATATGATTGACAAAGGATTATTATCCTTTCTTTAGTTTGCCATTAGTTTTCATAGCATACACACAGTGGGTCTCAAAGTGTTGTCCCAGGACCAGCAGCATAAATAACACCTGGGAACTTGTTATAAAGGTAAATGTTCATGTTCTACACCAGACCTATTGGACCAGACATTCTAGTAATGGGGACAAGAAATCTGTGTTTCAACAGGCTCTCTTGGTGATTCTGATGTGTGCTCAGTTTGAGAAGCACTGGAATAGTGGATAAGAGCATGTGCTCTGGTGGCAGAATGTCTTGGATTTGAATCTTTAAAATGTTGTCACTTTTTAGTTGTGTTATCTTGGACAAATTACTTAACCTTTCTGTTTTCTCTTCTAAATGAAGATCATTTATCATATTGATAATAACACATTTCTAAAATGGTTTTTAATGAGACTTAAATTAGTTAATCCATGTAGAATGCTTAGAACAATGCCTGGCATACAAGTACTATATAAAGGTTCCCTAATTTAAATATTTGCTACTGTTAAAAAGAAAAGAAAGACACCTGCCTGCTTCATTCATTTGTATCACTTTCCCAACTCCTAAGACAATCAAGTTTGCAATGCTGATCTAACATTTCTTGAAGATACTTTGTCCTCTTTTGGAAATAAAAACTTTTTTTTTTTCTTAGCTTCCTACCTGCATTTCATTCACTTTTCCAAGTAAAGGTAAGCCAGTGGTTCTATAATTACATTTGCAAGTTATTTATAGATACTGAAATGGAAATCGATTGAGTAAAAAGTATTTCTCCTGGACCTGGAAATTAAAATTAATTTAGACTACAAGGAATTCGCTTACCAAATACCCATCCCAGACTTCACTCTTTTAATGTTATTGGTCTGTCTCTCTCCAATTTGAATGTCCTGATCCTTAATAGAGAATATGAAATAAAAAGTCCTTTCTTTATTATAATTAGATCATTTGTGCTTTCCCCATTTACCTTTTTTTTATGAATGGCATATAGTAAAACTGCTTTTAGCTGTTTATTCAACCAATATTTATTGGGTGCCAGCTATGAGTATATACAAGCGGTGACCTGTGTGTTAGGAATACAGCAATGAGCAGAACACACAAAAATCTCTGCACTCATGAATCTTATCCTCTAATTGTGGTATATAGACAATATATAATACATGGAATTATGAATAAATAAAGCAATTATTTAGTAATCAAAGAATAAATGTGATAGGGAAAACATGTTAAGGTAAGGGGAATTGATAAATGTTAGGGGGTACAATTTTAAATAAGTATTGGGTATTAATCATTTCTTATTGGTGTCCTATTTTATTTTCTTATGGTTTTTCCTCTTGGAAACCAAAAGATTACAGTGAAACCTACTCCCTCAATCTTGAGCTTTCTAGGAAATCTGTTGCCTCCAGGTCTCAGTAAAGGGACTTTCTAGGATCTAGTCCAGATCATTGCCCAATTCTTCATAGTGTGGTATATTAGTATCCTTGGGCTGCTGTAACAAATTACCACAAACTGGGCAGCTTAAAGCATTGGAAATGTCAGAGTTCCGGAGGCTAGAGTCTAAAATCAAGGAACTGATAGGGTTGGTTCCCAGAGGTTCTGAGAGAGAAATGGCTCTGTGCCTTTCTCTCAGCTTCTGGTGGCAGCCAGCAATCCTTGTCATTCCTTGACTTGTAGACACATCACACAAATCTCTGCCTCCATCTTTCTTCCCTGGGTTTCTGTGTGCATCTTCTCTTCTTATAAGACACTTGCTGGATTTAGAAACCACCCAGATAATCCTGGATGATTTCATTTAGAGGGCCTTAACTTAGTCACATCTGCAAAGACCCTTTTTTTCCCAAATAAGGTCACATTCGCAAGTTCCAGGTGGACATATCTTTTAGGAGCTCTACCATTCAACCCAGTAGGGTTGGGGGGATTTCAATTATCCCAATGGTAGTTCCCTGCTTGCAGTAATAAATACTGGTAGTCAGTAGCTGTTGCTAATTTGAGGACAAAATCAGGACTCTCAACTGTAAAATTTAAGCCAATTCAACATCCTGTGACTTGACTGATACACTGCTGCTAGTCCCAAAATGGTTTCTTTCTTATATGTGCGGAGATAAGAATAGAAATTAAGAATAAGCCTTTAGACAATTCTACAACAATTTGACAGGGTCTGTTGAAGCTAACAATAAAAAAATTGGGAATTATGTTTTGTGTTTCTTTATTCAAATGTACTATTCTAGTAATTCATTGTTGCTGTATTTTTTAAAATACTGGTCAGTAATGAATTAAAAAAAAAAATAAACCTAATCTATCCCCATGGCTTGTTTGAGGAGTACTGGTATAGTCTATTGTTGGTAACACTATTTAGAAAATAATAATATATTTCCATAGTTATGTTTATTTCCAGGACTGAAAACATTTCAGCGCCAGTGGTGGCAAGGATATGTGTCACAGACAATGTGCCTTGTATCACAGATAACAATTTCCAATTGCTCCCTTAAGGTGATTTAGCATCTAGCTTTGATTTTGTCACGGTTATAATACCCATTCATCCCAGGCTGATGCAGTGACACCCCCAAATATCTACAAGTCAGCAGAATTGAGTCTAGTTCTGGCTCACAAGTTGCCATTTCATGACTATAGACAGCTTACTTTACCTCTCTGGTCAGGTTTTCTCACCTATAAAATGTAACCTATGCTTCTGACCGGCCAGCTACAGATTGGAGGTTTTCACCAACTTTTGCTTGGACTTCAGAAACCAGTTGCAAGTCCAGGTTTTTACCTGTGCTTCTGACCAACTGGCTATAAGTCAGAGGTTTTTATGACCTCCCCCAATCTGAGTTTGATTAATTTGCTAGAGTGGCTCACAGAAACTAGACAACACATTTACTCACTAGATTACCAGTTTATTACAAAGGATAATAAAGGATATGAATCAACAGCCAGATGAAGAGATAACTAAGGCCAGGTCCCCCAAAAAAGAGCTTCTGCCCTCACCAAGCTTGAGGCTCAGCACGGTGGCATGTGGAAGGGTTCCTCAACTCAGAAACTCTCCCAGTCCCATCCTTCTTTACATAGGCAAGATTGATTAAATAGTTGGGCATTGGTGATTGATTCAACCTCCAGCCCCCTCCCCTCCCAGGAAACCAGGGTGCGGGACTAAAAGTTCTAATCCTCTATTCATGGTTGGATCCACTGGCAACCAGTCCCCATCATTAGATGCTTTTCAAAAGTCACCTTAGAAACCATCGACAAAATAAAGAGGCAGCCAACTGAATGGGAGAAGATTTTTGCAAATAGTGCCTCCGATAAGGGGCTAACATCCAAAATATACAAGGAACTCCTACAACTCAACAACCAAAAAACAAACAACCCAATTGAAAACTGGGCAGAGGACCTGAAGAGACATTTCTCCAAAGAGGACATACAAATGGCAAATAAACATATGAAAAGATGCTCAACATCACTAATCACCAGAGAAATGCAAATAAAAACCACAATGAGATATTACCTCACCCCAGTCAGAATGGCTATCATCAACAAGACAAATAGTAACAAGCGTTGGAGAGGCTGTGGAGAAAAAGGAACCCTCATACACTGTTGGTGGGAATGCAGACTGGTGCAGCAGCTATGGAAGGCAGTGTGTAGGTTCCTCAAAAAATTAAGAATAGAATTGCCATATGACCCAGCAATCCCTCTCCTGGGTATCTACCAAAAAAATCTGAAAACATTTATCCATAAAGATAAGTGTGCTCCAATGTTCATTGCAGCTTTGTTTACGGGGCCAAGACATGGAAACAACCAAAATGTCCTTTGATAGATGAATGGATCAAGAAGTTTGGTATATATACACAATGGAATACTATTCGGCGATAAGAAAAGATGATATAGGAACATTTGTGACAACACAGATAGATTTTGAGGTTATTATGAGGAGTGAAATAAGTCAGACAGAAAAAGTGGACAATCATGATTTCACCGATATGTGGGATATAAAACTGAAAACAACAAAATAACAAGACAAACAAATGAAGAAACAAAAACTGATAGACACAGACAATAATTTAGTGGTTACCAGAGGGTGGGGGGGAGGGGTGGGAGATGAGAGTAAAAGGGTCAAATGGTGATGGAAGGAGAACTGACTCTGGGTGGTGAACACACAATGGGATTTATAGATGATGTAACACAGAACTGTATACCTTAAATCTATGTAACTTTACTAACAATTGTCACCCCAATAAACTTTAATTAATAAAACAAGAAAGAAACACAAACAAATAAAACAGTAAAAATGGGAAAAAAAAAGTCACCTCATTAACATAAATCCAGTTGTGGCGGAAAGAGGCTTGTTATGAATAACAAGGTACATATTTCACCGTTACTGCTGTGAAGCAATTTCAGGAACTGGACAAGAGACAAAATATTATAAGAAAGAATGATCCCATTTCTCTTATCACTCAGGAAATTCCAAGGGATTGGGAAGCTGTGAGCCAAGAACCATGAACTAAGACCAAATATATGTGAGAAATATATTTTGGTCATCTGAGTGGCCAAATACATGTTTCTTATAAATCACAATAGTGCAGCAGTGAATGTCCAGGTAACTACAACCTAGATTTTTCCCATTAACATTTTCTTGTATCACCTATTTATCTAACTAACCCTCTCTGTAATCATTAATCTATACATTCTTCCATTCTAGATTAAACTTTTTGATACAATTCTAAGAAAATAGCAGACATCAGAACACTCCCACTTAAATACTTTACCATGCTCAGCATTAACCAGAGGTCAATATTTGTTTTCTTTGGCTATAAAATTTACATATGATGAAATGAACAAATCTTAAAGGTATATTTACTGAGATTTAACAAACACGTACATTTGTTTAATCCAAACCCCAGCAAGATTTTAAATATTACCATCAGTCCAGAGACAACTCCGTCCTGATCTTTCTACCCCATATTAGATTTTCCTGTTCTAGAAATGATATGAGATGTTTTCATGTAAGGCTTTTTTTTACTCAGCAAGATGGTGTTGAGTTTATCTACCCTGTTTTCATGAAAATAAGACTGGGTTTTTTGCTCCAAAGATGCATTAGAGCTTATGTTCAGGGGATGTCATTCTGAAAAATCATGCTAGGGCTTATTTTCAGGTTAGGTTTTATTTTTGGGGAAACATGGTATGTTGCTGTGTAGTTAGTATCCATTTTGCTGAGTAGTATATCTATTTCATGACCATGTATGAGCATACCACATTTTTTAAATTCATTCTCCTACTGATGGCCTCCTCAACTCTTTTCAGTTTTGGGCTACAATGAATAAATTTTCTATGAACATTCCTATATAAATATTTTTGTGAACCTATGTGCCTATTTCTCTTGATTAATTTGTGCTACATTAATGCCTCTGACCTCTTTTGAGTTAATTTTTGTGTGTAGCA
This sequence comes from Rhinolophus sinicus, assembly GCF_036562045.2. NCBI lineage: Eukaryota > Metazoa > Chordata > Mammalia > Chiroptera > Rhinolophidae > Rhinolophus > Rhinolophus sinicus. The sequence continues at coordinate 19,732,160 of NC_133753.1, read as the reverse complement.
CAAACGAAGGATAAAGATTCATTCATTCCACACAGATATCTGGCTTTTCAGCATTTATTCTGAAAAGACTATCCTTCCTCCTCCTCTTCCATTGAATTATCCTGGCATCTTGTAATTTAATTGACCATATATGTGTGTTTCCTTCTAGGTTTTCTATTTTGTTTCATTGATTTATATGGCTATTCTTACACCAATACCATATTGTTTTGATTACTATAGCATTGCAGTAAGTCCTATACCTTCGTTCTTCTATTTCACAATGGTTTTTTCACTCTTCTAGATCTTCTACCTTTCTTTATAAATTTTAGAATTAGATTCTAATTTCTACAAAAAGAAGTCCCCCTGGGATTCTGATTGAAACTTCCCCCAATTAATAGGCCTACTTGGGGAGAAATGATAACTTACTAATGTTGAGTTTCCATCCTGCAATTAAATTATCCAGTGATTTTTAAAATTTCTAATATTGTATTTTTCAATTCTAGGGTTTCCATGTGGTTCTTTTTTTGAATTTACTATTTCATGTCTCTTTTCATTCACTGTGAGCATATTTCTCTTTATTGAGCATAGTTTTCAGAAATGTTTAAAATACTTCTCAGCTCCTTCTAATATCTGAGTCAATCATCTTGGGATTGGTCTCCATTCACATTTTTGGCATCTTCTTATGTCAAGTAGTTTTGGACTGCATCCCACACATTATACAAGTTATGTTGTAGAAGCTCTGGATTTTATGTTCCTCCAAAATGAGTTGATAGTTTTGTTTGTTCTGTTTTTATAGGCAATAAACATTGTTAGATTTCACCTGCAAAGATTGTCCTTTGGATGCTAATTCAAATTTTGGTTCTGTTCTTTTATTCTTATCTGGTTTTCTTGGAGTCTGCCCCATACATCCATTGTTAGTGTGTCAGTGAGATTTGGGGCAAAGTTTATACATAGAAATTGCAGCCTCACCTCTCTATCTCTCTTCTTCCTGGGATTCTACCTCCCTCTCACCTCTTTTGCTTTTCAGAGGTTGGAATTCCCCAACTCTTTCCTCTGATTTTTAGGCCAGGAAAACTGTGGGGTTTTTGTTAGACTTTCACTTGCACTGCATGGCTCTGTCTGCCACCTGCCTTAACCTAAAAACTGGTACAAGGGAAGAAGAAGGAGGAGGAAGAGAAAGAGGAAGAGGAAGAGGAATGGGGGGAAAAGGTGAGACTCAAAACTGATCCACCCTGGGATTCTGATTGGAACTGCATTCAATCTACAGACCTACTTGGGGAGAAATGATAACTTTTGCTTCTCCCGGTGGCAGCTCTCCTCCAGGATCTATTTATGCTAATATTCCAGTGCTTCCAGATACTTTACTGCGTTTTGTCCTGAGTTTGTAATTGTTATCTGTGGGTGGACATTTTAGGTAGGAGCTTACTTGGCATTACCAGAAGCAGAAAATTTAAAAGATGCTTGTAATTACAACCTATTGATAAAAAGAGGGCAGCATTTCTCTTAAAGAAAGAACTCTCAGGGAACACTGTAATGGTCCTTTTGCTTATGTAATTGGTAATCCCAGGGCTAGCAGGGATAAGAAGTATTACGACAAATGGGATGCAAAAATTGTTATGCATAATAAAATAACAGGAATATAATCCCCTGCAGTGGTTCTAAATAAGAGGAAAAGTACAGGCAAGAAGAGTGACAGTAGAGTAACAGAAGAACTTGGCTGGAGGGTAGGGTACTAATATGTGCAACAGCTAAAAAAATAAAGGCACCTCCACTGTGAAAGAAATTTAATCAGGACTGTCTGATATTTAAGCTAAGCTATAACTGTTTTTGTTTTAATCTTTCTCTATTCCAAACCTGCAGTATATCCCACTAATTGTAAAAGAAAAAAAATGGAGATTTTATACCACTCCTCAACTGATTACTTTCCTGCATTGATTATTTACTACTTCTCTAGCAGGTATATTATCTGAAGAAAAAAAAAATCATCACTAAATTAACTCTAGGACAACAGCTTCCCAGAAAGATTAATGATGTATAATTTACCTTTGTGAAAGATGCATGCATCCAATAAATTAGAAAATGCATACCATCATCCAAGTAAATTGTTAACTATCCCAAGTGCTTGCCTTATTGAGTATTTGACAAATGGATTTCACATTCATTCAATTACATCGGTACTATTTTCATGTCACTTGCTCTATTGTTTGCTTAAATGTATGTCTTTTCACTGGCAATGTTATATGTACTTGACTCCATTCATACTCTGACTGGGAGGAATACTCAGCAAGGATGACAGTTTTGGAACATTGAATTGGCCCTGATCATGTTTCTGGTACAACTGCTTTAATTCCTAGATTTCAACTGTATCTACATGGAAGGCCAAAAGTTTAGATTATTTTATACAAAAATAAAAAAAATCCCTTTGTTATTTTCTACACACCCCATGATTCCATGTTTGGAAATATTTGGTTCCAAGTAATTTTTTTTTTTTCCTCATTAAGTAGGAAAAAAAAGGTATGATTGGCAAGCAGTTTCTGCCCAGGTAAGAACAACAACTAGATTGAAAGAACCGATTGAGACACAAATATTTATGTTTTAGTGAGTCTGGTTATATTTTCATAGATGAGTATACAATATATGTTTTCTTTTAAAATTAATGAAAACGATTTGGAAAGCCTATACCAAGATATTTGTTTCTATAATACGTTCCTCCTCTGTTAACTTCCATTATTCTTCGGTAACCAACCTCTCTAATTGCATTAGTTTTCTAGGGAGACCATGATAAAGTACCACCAAGTGGGTAGCTTAAGGAACAGAAATGTATTGTCTCACAGTGCTAGAGGCTGGAGGTCCAAAATCAAGATGTCAGCAGAGCCATGCTCCTTCTGAAACCTGTAGGAGAATGCTTGCTTGCATTTTCCTAGCTCCTGGTGATTTACTGGCATTCTCTGAGACATGGTTCTTGGCTTGTAGCTGCATCATTCCAATCTCTGCCTCCATCATCACTTGATAGTCTCTCCCTTTCTCTTCACGTTGTCTACTTATGTGGATACCACCTGTGATGGATTAAGGACCCACCCTCCTTCAGTATGATCTCATCTTAATTACTTCTACAATGACCTTATTTCCAGATAAGGTCACATTATGAGGTATGGGAAGTTAGGATTTCAACATACCGCTTTGGGGGGGAAGCACACTATAACCCATAAAACCACCATTCCCAGTCTTTTGGATGGACCTGACTTCACATTTGGCCAAGAGATGGGCATGTGGCTCAGAACCAGTCAATCAGAGCATCACTGTCTCCTGCTCAAGCTGCTTACTTCAGGTCTATGCATATGTATGACTTCGAGTAAATAAAATACAATAGCAATTTTGCTGGTTTGTTTAGTTTTGTTTTGTTTAATTTTTTGTCTGTTGGATTTGAACCTAGGAATATGAAGCCTGGATTCACTACTGCCATGAATGGGTGCCAATACATGGGAGAGTGCGGAAGAGAGGGGGAGAGAGAGAGAGAAAGAGAGAGAGAGAGATTAAGATTCGTCAGGGTTCTCTGGAGAAATAGAACTAATTGGAGATATAGATAGATTCTATATCTTTATATACATAGATTCATTATAAGGAATTGGCGTGTGTAATTATGGGGGTTGAGAAGTCACAAATCTGCAGTCAGCAAGCTGGAGACCCAGGGGAACTGGTAGTGTAGTTCCAGCCTGAGTCGGAAAACCTGAACACTGGGAGAGTTGGTGGTATAAATTCTAGTCCAAAAGCTGGCAGGCTTAATAACCAAGAAGAGCCTATTTTTCAGTTCCAGTCCAAAAGCAGGAAAGACTGATATTCCAGCTAAAACAGTCAGGCAGGAGGAGTTCGCTCTTACTCGTGAGATGGTCAAATTTTATGTTCTAGTCAGGCCCTCAACTCACTAGATGAGGCCCACCTTTCTAAGGAGGACAATCTATTTACTTTACTCAGTTACTCAGTCTACCACTCCAAATGTTGATCTCATTCAAGAACACCTTCACAGACACACCCAGAATAATGACCAACTATCTGGGCACCCTGTTACCCTGTCAAATTGGCACATAAAATTAATCATCAAAGAGAGAAGGATCAGTTTCCTTTGCTTTGGTTTGAACTCCTAAATTCAGCCAGGCATGCATGAAGGTCTACCCTTAGGCTTTTCAAGTAATGATGAATGTATGCCTTTATCTCCTTAGTTGCTTCAGTTGTCTTCTCTAATTGAAATCTCCATTATTATCTTCATAATATCCTAGGACCTACATGGCTCCAAATGGAAATGATTGGCAAATACCATGGCTGAGATTATATTCTCCGTCTGTCATCATCCTCAGCCTTTGGGGAAAAGCTATAGCTCTAGGTTCCACTTGGCTATGGGCCAATCACTTGAACTATAGTCACCTATTCCTTATGCAAACAGAAACAGCATGCTGTAGTGTTGCTTTTAGCCTCACTAACGAAAGAAGCTCTTTCTTTTGTTTAGAATATGCTTGCTATTTATGCTTTTCCGGTACTTTTCTATTATTCTAGTGTTTCCCTGAAAATAAGACCTAGCCAGAAAATCAGCTCTAATGCATCTTTTGGAGCAAATATAGTAAAATAAGACCGGTCTTTATAATATAATATAATATAATATAATATAATATAATATAATATAATATAATATAATATAATGTAATATAATGCAATACAATATAATACAATATAATTAATATAATATAATTAATATAACATAATGTATAATATGATATAATATAATATAATATAATATAATATAATATAATATAATACCAGGTCTTACATTAATTTTTGCTTCAAAAGACGCATTAGAGCTGATTGTCCAGCTATATCTTATTTTCAGGGAAACACGGTAGTTGTATTCCCAAACCAAAATATCTCACCGAAATACTAAAAACACAATCATTGAATAGTCTGGGAGCGCAGGTAACCTTATGTCTTAGCATAGTGATTAGAGGATTTATACAACCCAAGAAGAGATTCAAAATTCTCCACAATTTCATGCAGTCTACAAGTTGATATTTTTCTAGCCCTTGAGATGTCTGCATTTACGACTCTATAGAGAGAGAACTCAATCAACCAAGCAATACAATCAGACTATTTGCTTTAACACACGCTTTCTGTAAAGCTTTTTGATTGCAATGATACACAAACATTAGAAAAAATTGCTCCCCACAAGACAGAAACTATACCAACTCAAGGATAAAATAAATCATGTAAAGGTAGTAAGAATACCAAATATTGCTAAAAAGATTCATTTTGCTCAGAGGATATATGAAAGTTTGCCCCACCTGTTTGGCTTCATTCTGGATCCCACTTCTGTTCTTACATGTGAATTTCAATGGTCAACTATGGGGTTGAATTCCTGTATCACGTAATCAGTGCCTAGCCAGACAAATATGGGTGTTTCTGGAAAGTTACTTCTAAATTGAATCACGTCAGAGGCTCACTAGAGAAAATTGTTATCTAAATAAATTACACAAGGAACCCTTTTTAAAAAGCAAGGCATCTATTTCGTAAAATAAAATGTACTTTGATTTGATGTTCATGTATAAATTTGGTTTTCTTATTTTGGACTTGCTTTGAGCAAGTTATGTCTAGAGTTCTCTGTTTTGAAATTCATCACACACCAGATGAAATTGGGCTATCAGACAACTCTAAAGCAAGCAAGAGCAGAAAGAGTTTGGACTTAGTAACTAAAAACTATGCATAAGTAAAATTATACTCTCTGTATTCTCTTTCTGAGCCAGATTTAAAATATTTGGATTAAAATTTTTTATACGCACAGGGATAACATATTTTCATTTTGGTAAGCAAAACTATAAAAAGTAAGTTATAAGAAGAGAGAAGAAAAATCTTACCTGGAGAGTTTTGTACTTATTCTACTGCAAGTGACAGAAACTCAATTTAAACTAGATTGAGAAAAAAAATGGGAAAGATAATTTACTGACTCATGGGATCCTTGGTAGGATAGGAATATCTAGCTCCTCAAACCCTTGATGATGGCAAGAACTGCCAAGTTTTTATCAACTTAAGTCATTAAAAGGTAATTTATTGAAAAACTTTTCTTTCCTTGATTATTAGTGATACTGGAAGTTTTTCCATATGTTTATTAGCTATTCGATTCGTTTTCTTTCGTTAATTGCCCATTTGTTTGTTTTAACTGAAATGTTTTAAAATAGGGATATTGATCCTTCTGTTGTCTAAGATTGTGCATGTATTCCTATTGTCTTTAGACCTTAACATGTAGATTTTATTTCGCTTATCATTTTAAATTTTTACGTAGACAACTCTGACAAAATTTTCCAATATGGAATCATGGGTTACTGGACACATTTAAACGCTCCCTCTTCATCATTTTTTCCTTTTTATAGTTTCATTTTTTTTTTTTTTTTGCACTTAAATATTTTATCTCAAATTTTGTTGTAAGTAGCCATCTGGAAAATTTTTCACGTCTTACGTCTTTGGAGCTGCAGTTGTTGATCAAAGTGAAATGCAGACAAAGTCAAAGAAGTAAGTAATTTGACTTGAGAGAAATTGTAAATTTGCTTATTTTGTCTGAGTTTATTAACTGCATTAGGAGTCTTTTGGTGTAAGTGTAATAATATGCATCTATGTAAAAATAAATAGATAGTAGATGATAGATAGATGATTGATAGATAGATAGATAGATAGATAGATAGATAGATAGATAGATAGATAGATAGATAGATAGATACCCCATACAACATAATGAGTTAAAATGAAAATGAACACTTATTATCCTGACAGTTTCTGTGGCTCATAAATTTTGGAATGATTTGTTTGAGTTGTTCTATCTCAGGGTCTCTCATGAGACTGAAGTCAAGATGTGGGCTGGAGTTGCAGTCACCTAAAAGTTTGACCAGGGCTACACGTTCTGCTCCCCAGATCCCAAGGTAATTCACCTTGCAAGGTGAGACCTCAGTTTCACCCCACATGGGTCTCTCCACAGGACTCTTTTAGTATTCTCATGAATAGTACTGGTGTTCCCTAGACCTAGTGCTCTAAGAGACAGAAAGCTAAGGAAAATACATCCTTTCAGTGACCTGGCCTCAAAAGGCAAATAACATCACCTCTACCATATTCAACCTATCAGAAGAAAGTTAGTAAAGACTCAAGTAATGTTTTCAGGATTGGAGTACTCTCTTCCTTATCTCCATGTTCATCTTTCTATGTATTGATTGTAGTCCCAGACAGGCTCTGCCCTTGACTTGTAAGATGATACCAGCTTTGGTACATTCTGTCCTTTTGATAGGCTGATTTGCGTAGCGCTGAGTCACATGTTCCACCCCTAAAGCTAGTGGTACAGCCAGACCCAGACCACATAAATTAAGAGTGGATAAAGGATAGACCTCTGAAAACAAAAGTATTTCTGGAAGAAGGTGGAATTGATGTTAGTGAGGCAAACATCATATAAAGGCAAAAAAGTATATATATAGTATATATACTATACTATCCATGTATATATATATGTGACTCAATGACGTATTAATATGTCTTAGATTATTTTCTGTAGGGCAGGAATCATGTTTCTTAAATTTACTTTATAAAGTGCTAATTCCAATATCATACATAAAGGTGTATTTAGCCAGGCTTCTGGATGATCATTGATAAATGATTTAGGATTATTTAACCACTGATGCTCCTGACCAGGAGTCATATCAAATTGTAGAATATTAGTATTTAGAGCATAGCTAAAGGCAGCCTGGTTTTAATGAGTGTTGAAGCAAGAGTCGTGAAGAGACACTTTCACAGTAGCAGTTGAAATAGCATAATTGAGTAGGTGACAAAGCCTAATGTTTGCTGTTCCAATAACCACTGAAGAGGAATCATATCAAATCCTATCCTGAACACATGCTTTATTTCAATTTAAAAAATGGAAAATACATCATTAATTACATACTTTTTACAGTATATGTTCCCTTATGTTTATCCAAATTTGATAGTAACATGTCACAAGCTTGTACCACAGTTTCCCCAAAGTTGACAGATATTACAGAAATTTGCTAACGCCACACTGCCTTAAAAACTCCCTGCTGCAGAGGACTCTTCCCTCACACCATCATGCAAAGCTTCTGTTGAGCTGAATGGCAACTGGGAAGAGACAGAGGTGAATTACCCCACATAGAGCAGAGAAAGCAGTACAGCCGTTTCCCACAAAGCCCCTTACAGCTCAGGGAATGCTGTGTCAACTGCAGCCCCAGCAGAAAGGTAAAGGTGCACAAGGGAACCCAACTATTAGCAGCACGATTCAATTTAGTTCACACTGTTTCTTTATAAGCAACTTCCTCATGAGGTAGGGCGGCATATTCTCAGGCTCGACACAACTAATTGTGTGTGTAGCCACATCCTTGGCATGACTTGAGGGGTGCAAAAGCCAATTATGTTCCCAAAATGCCCCCTTAATGTTACAGAAAGGCTGAAATCCCATAAGAGTGATGCTTTCAAATAAGCTTTTTGTCACAAAGCTAAGGAAAATAACAGAGTAAATACTCCCAGAATGGGTTCTGAAACACACATTAATGCCTAGGAAATGAACTTGGTCTCTTCTTTTAAGGTGCCACCGGCTCCATAGGAGAAAGGCAGCCTCATGGCATTTTACATTTCTTCATGGTCTCCTGATGGGGTGCTCTGAGAACATACGGATACGTGGCCCTTTGTGTGAAGATGATGGTACAGGTTAGAGGAGGGCATAAACATGACAAGAATGAGATTGAGGATAAACTTTGCTTACTTCAATAATTTGACCAGGAGAAGCCCCTACTCATTTTCAAGGAGGTATAAATTGAAGCTTTAGATGATGATATCACATTGGTTAGTCAGATGTGGCCTTGGAATCCATCCTCACTGTGTTATTCAGGGTTTTCTAAAGAAACAGTGCCGATAGGGTGTACGTGCGTGCGTGTGTGTGTGTGTGTGTGTGTGTGTGTGTGTAGGGAGAGAGAGAGAGAGAGAGAGATTTTTTAAGGAATTGGCTCACGCAGTTGTGTAAGCTGGAAGTCTAAAACCTGAAGTGCAGACTGGAGACCTAGGAAGAAGTTGATATTGTCTTCTGGCACAATTCCTCTTCCTGTAGGAAGGTCAGTCTTTTTTCTATTAAGACCTTCAACTGATTAGATGAGGCCCACCTACATTATAAAGGCTAATTGGTTTCATGAAAAGTCTACTGATTTAAATGTTAATTTCATCTAAAAATACCTTCACAGAAACATCTAGAATAATGTCAGACCAAATATCTGGACACTGTGGCCTAGCCAAATTGACACATAACATTAACTATCACATTCTCTGTGGCTACCAATGGAGAAAAAGCCAATGTTTTCAGGACAATAACCTCGAACTCTGTCTTGCCTAACATGAGGAGAAAGGTTCTCTGGATGAATTTTCAATTATTCCTCTCAGAAGCTATGCCCTCAGAAATGTGACATGCAATGAAGGTTTGGCAAAATGATGGGATTTTGTCTTATTCATGGCAGTTCACTGAGCCACATAATTTGAAGACATAAAATATTTTTCTCCCATGTCAAAGGTAACACTGCTAGCTCACAGATCACCAATTTTCAGCCACCGGGGTACAAGAATTAATGGTCAACGATCTGCTGGCACGCATACACCTTAGAGATTATCTGAAGAAAATGATCACTTTTGTAGTCATATTTATTTGTTCAGTCAGTAAAAATGTCGAACACCTATTACATGCTAGTATGTGAGCTATATGATGAATAAATGTAGATTAATAACTTAAAAGCCCCTCTCCTCACAATTAAAACAGAGAGGCAGATCAGTATGGACCCTTCCTCCCCACAAAAAGAAAATGATAAATGCTTTGGAAGGTCCTAATTCCACCTTAAAGAAGTTAGGGAAAGAGATGATTTTCTGAGGTAATTCCTGAAATGAGACTTAACTGGGAGGTAACAATAATAATTAACATAATAATAGAAAAACAGCAAAGATCCTTTGAGCGCTTTTTATGTACTAGTCATGGTTACAAGCTTTTTACATGGATGCATTTATTTAATGAGTAATACTTATTTAATGAGTAATACCTGCCTTGGGGTGGGATGGCATTCTAGGTATAAGGATTAGCATGTATAAACATGGTGGTCTGAGAGTTGTGGGCACATTCTGAGAATTGTGAGTAATAAAATGTAGTAATAGAACACAAGGCTACTATGGAGAGTATCAGTAAGTGAGACTGAAAAATCCTGCCTCCTGGAGATGCCCAGTTATCAACAGGCATTGTCCGCCTTTGACGCTTGCTCTAGCACCATCCTCAGTGTGTTGAACTTATGCAGTGGAGATCTCCAGGTATCCACCCAAAAGACCCAGGGGCTCTGAATGTGGTTACCCATTTATTTACGTCAGTTGCCTCAGGGTCTCAACCTGTTTCCTTTGTTAACTGAGTCAACCAGGAGCACCCAAAATCATTGCCACCATCATGGCTGCCCTCTCTTTTGGTGCCTTTGGATTATGGAATCTTATGGTCTTTTATCTTTGTCATTTGGAGTCTATCTGCTTCCTATCTTTAAGGAATGCTTCACAAATTTATGGGTTGCAGGTGGTATCGTGTTGTCCCCAAAATAAGACATAGCTGGACAATCAACTCTAATGCGTCTTTTGGAGCAAAAATTAACATAAGACCCAGTATGATATGATATGATATGATATGATATGATATGATATGATATGATATGATATGATATGATATGATATTAAAGACCCGGTTGTATATTATAGTAAAATAAGACTGGGTCTTATATTAATTTTTGCTCCAAAAGACGCATTAGAGCTGATTGTCTGGCTAGGTCTTATTTTCGGGGAAGCACAGTATCATCTTATGTTTCAGTATTATTCTGGATTTCCTCCACATCTATACAATCTATAAATATATATACATATATATCACATCAAAGGATTTGAGTTGCACTGGCCTCATGGTGAATATTGGGATTCTCCTCACCTTGGAACCAATGACCCTATTTGTGTCCTCATCTCAAGACTCGAGGGACTATTCACTCCGTCTCTATAGTTTGAGAAGCAGGGACACACAGCCAGCATCTGGATCTGCTGACTGTCCCCCCAGGATCATAAATCTTCTTTCTGATGGTCTTTTTCCAGTGTCCTTTCAAAGACTCTCCCTAAGTCCCCTGCTGAGGATCAAAGAATATAACAGAATGGTTTAATATGCAAACATGGTAGCTTCTAAACTGCTGGCATCCCAGGCGAAAGGCCCTTTTGGGTACTTTCATTTTCCTTTTCACATCCTTACTGTGTTCTGTGTGCCTTACTTCTTTGTCAGGGTCCCGGTGGTGGCAGGGCACACACTGTGCACAAGTTCAGGGACCTAGACACATCTTAGTAATTAGAGGAAATTCTGAAGTTTGAGTGAGGTTCACAATAGAAGTCCAGAAAGTGGAAAAACCTAAGTAGATAGGTCTCTAAGGTCAATTATTGCAAGGAACCAAAGGTCAAGACATGTGAAGTAGAGAAATTCCCTTGTGGGATATGGCAGCAAAGCAGATCAGCCCAAAGTTCTCGAGTTATTTTATTTTATTTTATTTTTTACCAGAATGTCTATTATTTTGCCTGAGTGTAGTGTTTTAGGGCTCCTGAGGGACACGAGTTTCATTTTCCCCTTACAATCATTTTTTCTTTCTTTCTCTGATTCCTGCTTATTGTTTAAACTTCATTTTCTCTCCAAATTATAGGGAGATTGTTCTGATATTATTTCCTTTATTTGCTCTATCTTACTATTTTAAATAAAATTCAGTCATCCAAGCCCGCTATGATTGATTTTTTTTTTAATCACACTTTGTTCCCAGTAACGTTTTTTAAATAGAAGTTCTACGGACATAGAATTCACATATCATAAAATTCAGTCTTTTAAAGTATACAATTCAGTGATTATAAATATATTGACGGAATTGTGCAATTATCACCACTATCTAATTTCAGAAAGCTTTCATAACCCCAAAAAGAAATACTATAGCCACTAGCCGTCATTCCCCATTTCCCTCCTTCCCTCAGCCCCTGACAACCCTAGATCTAGTTTCTGTTTCTATGGATTTGCCCACTCTGGGCATTTCATGTAAATGGAATTATATAATATATGGTCTCTGTATCTGGCTTCTTTCCCTTAGCATGATGTTTTCAAGGTTCATCCATATTGTAGCACTTATCAACATTTAATTATTTTTTATTGCTGAATAATATTCCATTGTATGGATGTACCGCTTTGGTTTATTTGTTCTTCAGTCAATAGAAATGTGGATTCTTCCCATTATGTGGTTTTTATGAATAATGCTGCTGTGGACATTCATGTATAGATTTTAGTGTAGACATCAGTTTTCAATTCTCTGGCGTGTATACGTAGGAGTGGTACTGTTGGGTTACATGGTAAGTGTGAGTTTAATCGTGTGTGTGTGTGTGTGTGTGTGTGTGTGTGTGTGTTTTGAGGAACTGCCAGACTGTTTTCCAAGGAGGCTGCACCAGTTTACATTCCAACCAGCAGTATATAGATTTCCAACTCTCCACATTCTTGCCAACAGTTCTTATTTTGTCTTTTTGCTTATAGCCATCCTACTGTGTATGAAGTGGTATCTCATCATGGTTTTGATTTGCCTTTCCCTGGGAGCTAATGATAGTGACCATCTTTTCATGGGCTTATTGGCCACTTAAACATCTTCTTTGGAGAAATTCTATTCAAAGACTTTGATCATTTTTCAATTGGGTTGTCTTTTTATTGCTGAGTTGTAAGTTCCGTATATATTCTGGATACAAATCCCTTATCAGATGTGTGATTTGCAAATATTTTCTCCCAATTCAAGAGTTGTTGTTTTTTAATTGTTTTATAGTGCCATTTGAAGCACAAAAGCTTTTCATTTTGATGAAGTTGTGCTTCATATTTGGTTCTTGTTATGCCTACAGGGTTGTTGGAATTTAGAAAAACCCTGCTTTCTGTCCACATAGCCTGGCTTTGAAGATTGTTATCTCACTATGGAGTTAAGAAAGTCCAAACTCAAAGCTGACCAGTGAACTCTTTGTACTACACAAAGATGCAATAACCCTTCATGGACCATTTTCTGTCTGAGTTAAGAGATGGATGAGATTGCTCTTTGCTGAGGTGGACAAAAAAACATACTAAAGACACTTTTTCAGCTTAGGTAGGGTTTAGACATGGATGCAGATACACAGTCCCTAGGGCATCACAAATCTACCCCAAAGATATTAAGTTGAAATTGTGGGTTGAAATCTGAGCCAGAGGTTTGGTGAAGCATTGAATGCCAAGCCAAGGATGAATTATATCCTCTAATGGAGATACCATTAGATATTTTGGGGGACGTGATTCCTTCCGGGCTTCATGAATATTAATCAGAGTGTAGTCTAGAGAAATTATTGCAAAAAAAAGTGCATGCAGGGGAAAAGCCAACAGGGAATCTATTGCAATAGACTAGGTGACAGTTACTGCAAATGTGACCCTTGGTAGTACTAGGGGGACAAGGAAGGATGGTGCAGATGCTACAGCGATGGATCTGTGAAGTCCCTGGCAGCTGTTGGGATGCAAGGTGGGTGTTGACAACAGGAGCAAGAAAACAAGGTCGTTTCAATGAGAAAAATCTTTCTGATGGAACAGATAGAGAACCATTTTAAAGTAATTGTGGTGCATTGTTCTGATATTCCAAAGGGTTTGTAGCTTCCTTAATCAAAACTAATCTGAACTATATTGTTTTTGAAAACTATTCCTGCATATATATATATATATATATATATATATATATATATATATATATTTTTTTTTTTTTTATTCCTAAGACAGAATACTTTTTAAAAGGGGAATTTATTTATTTTGTCATTTTGACACTAGCTGTAATGGAGAAAGGAGCCTGAGCTCTATTTTCAGCTCCTCATGGAAACATCTTAAAATTCTCATTTCTCTATGCAAATGAAGTGCACCTTAAATGGCCGTATGCATTTCCCTGTTGAAGCAGAAAAAGGGTTGTATATATGTGACTACAATAGCATATGAGGCAGTGTTCTTCAGTATTATATTTTTGTACTTATATACTGCTCCACTGTAGGCCCTGGGGGTTCTAACAGATATGAAGTTTGTACAGAAGATCTAAAGGACGGAGAGGAAGTTTATTTTTTTCTAGCTTTTCTTCCCATAAGCCCCAAGGACTTAACCTCTGAAGAGGAAAGACAGTTAACTTAGCTTTAGGTTTAAAGAATTCAGGAAATGATAGGAGATATATATATATATATATATATATATATATATATATATATATATATATATATATATATATATAATTCAATTAGACATTATTTACCATATGTCCCACATAATTGTGTGATGAAATCCTTATGGCAAGTTTTAATTGTGTTCTACGTGGCAGTTTTTTGTTTGCATGTTTGTTTTGTCTTGATCTATTTTTGTCACAGGAATTTTAGAAAATGTGACAGCTATGGGCTTTTTCCCAGAAAACACACTACATGTTGCATACAGTTTTAGGGGGTATGCACATTTCCTTAAAACTCAATCTCAGTCACTCCCTAGAGAGGCTCCTACCAGCATCACCCTTGAGTGTTGTGGACACTCATAGATAATAGTGTCAGGATGGCCACATTCGCATGACTGTCTGAAAAACATGAGTACAAATTACACTAGAAAGTGAAAAATAAAAACTCAAAGCAGAAAGACGGTGCCTTGTGTATCTTCATACAAGGGGGTGAGTTAATTGGAGAGTGCATAACTTCTCACGTTTTAATCCTTTAACAAGAAGCATAGTGCAGTGACTGCTTTATTATTCCCAAATACTATAATAAAGTTATATATTAGGTCATAAATCAGGACAGTGTGGCGATGTGATAAGCTATCCTATTTTGTTTGTCTGCTCAGAACCAGGCTGGTATAAGATATAACACATACCTAAATCAAGATCTGCTGAGCATGAAATTTTTTCAAAAATGTGCTTGTTTTGTTCTTTGCTTTGGTGGAATTAATTAAGCGCTTCAGTTCACCAGCCTTCAGATAGAAGTGATGTAAAAATGCTGGTCCTACTGGCATTTAGTAAAAGCAGGGTGCACTTGATCTAGCCCTAAGCTCTCACTCTGGTGACCGGGCACTCCTTCATGGTTGCTAGTGTCCGTCAGGAAGCAGCCACTGTCGAAGGATCTAGCTCATGGGTGTTTGGTTAGATGAGCCCGAGATTGGAGACAGCAATAATGACCTCCTCCTGACCTCTGATGTGGAAGAGATCCAGAGGCACCATATGCCCTCCAAAGTGGGAGGTTGGTTCTCAGAAAGAAGAAGAGGAAGACGACATGAAATTCAGGCCAAGCCCCAAAGACTTGAGGTCGTTTCAGCTCCCTTTTGAAATAAGACCCTACCTTGGGAAATAAAAAGTAGAGGGGGGAGTCAGCCCTGGAAGGAAGTCCAAGTTTGAATTACCTGAGTATTTACCTAAATGAGACTAGTTAACCTAAAAGGTGCAGTCAAAAGAGTCTGCTATAATTCAGTTGCCAAGTGTGTGCCCCTACATCCTCCTTCAGCAGACACACACAGCATTTGAAACTGATTAGAATGGGTTTCATGGAGGAGAAAATCCTTACAGAAAACAAAGAACCCAACTGTTTTTGCATAACCAAGTATAGTGTGTAACTTTTTGACTTGTATGTCATATCTGTTCTCCCCTATAAACTGTAAGCCTCTTTACCCTATGTTTACATATTTATTCATGTATTTCCTGAAACTCTCAAGAATGCTTTGTGCGTAGAAGATGCTCAATAAATTTGCATAGGACGTTTCACTAATGGCTTAGGATGTGATGAGGCATGTTTATGTCTCCCAACAGAAGACTGGCTGCCTTTTCAGACTCCAAATAACTTATGTCTTTGTTTTCATCACATTTTATGTCTTTGTTGTCAGTGTTTTGGGTTTTGGCAGGAGACGAGAGAAGCCAAACCTGTTAGTTACATATCTGTAATATATACACTCAAATGTTGGCACATCCACAAGCTAAGCCTGATAAAAATCTGTTTAACAGTCTTTCTAAATTAGTTCTTTAATCCTATGAAAGGGGGAAAATACTGAGAGATGAATAGAATTCTTGGAAGATGTTGGCTTAGCAATTCTCAGAGTGAATGCTGAAGATTTCTCTAATTAAATTGGAAATAGTGAGGCACGTTTCTCCCCAGAATTCCTCCTTCCAAAGCAATGTTACAATGTTTGCCTCCCTAGAGGATGACATTCAGCTGTCTTCTACCTTTTGTTTGTGAATGTTACCTGTGACACACCCAGACAGGAAAAATCTAGGGAAGGCACCAATATGAAAGGCTGTATCCATTGTCTCTCTAGAACATACAACAGACCTTGACTGTAATGTTTTACTCTGTTAAAGTATCTTTTGATATTTGATTTTTTTAAAATTATGAGATATATTTTCTTTCCAAAATGAAAATCTTTATTAGCCTTCTCTGATTAACACCGAATGCTTATGTTTTTTAACTTGCAATAACTCATGCTGTAAGTACTACACTGTGTTTTTTGTTACTATGTTGCTGTTTTTCACTAGGTATGTAGCACCATGCCAGTGAATAGAGATGGCTTTCATCTTTTTCAAAGGATGTATACTATTTTATTGTATAGTTCCCACATAAGTATCTATCAATAAAAAAAAAAATGGGTTAATACGGTTTTTACCTTTTTAGTGCTTTTAATACAATCAATTCTGTAATAAACATCTTGAACTCACATCTTTGTGCATTTTCCAGTAAATTTCTCTGGTTTCTAGAAATAGAATTGCCAAGTCAAATTGTATGTGCGTTTAAACTGTTGTTCTGTATTGCCAAGCCACTCCAGTATAGTTGTACTACTCTTGACCTTAACCTGGTACTTCCCATCATTTTTTAAGCCATGTCAGAGAGAGGAAATTATAGTATTTGGATAGCATGAGGGTAAAGAGAGGAAGGTGTTTTCAGCCAGGTCAACGAGCCCCGAGGCTCCCGCTAGACCTCACGCTGGAGTATCATGACCTCACATTCTATTTCTGAGCCACCATTCTGCAAGCATGTGTCTGAGTTTATTATCGATATTTTTTAACATCTCCAGTCTAATCCTCAATAATTCCTCATTTTTAACTGTGTATTTCTTTGATAATCAGTGATGCTGAACAGCTTTTTCTGTGCAGATTGCTGTCTGCATTTTTCTAAGAATTAACTCCTGTTGCATGCTTTGCCCACATAGTCCAATGCGAACCACCTGGACCTTCCAACCGCCACACTTCTGAAACTCTGTTTCTGCTGGCTAATCTTTCTCCCCACATCCTATGAATCACAATTGCTGAGAATTTGGCACTTGGTTGGGTTGGTTATGCTCATTGGCTCATGCCCTGTGGCTGCTATGCTATTTAAACACCACTGTCCCCCATACAGGTCACCGTTTCTGTTTCTCAATTCCAGATGCAGTGTTAACATAAGCCTGCTCTGAGTTGTAAATGTTTAAGGAATCTTGGAGATAACAGAGGCTTACAACAAAGAATAGCCAATAAATTGAAACTAAGTATCAGACTTCATTATCCCCAAGGTTCTGGCCCATCCACACCTAGGGGAGACCTTCTCAGCTGTTCTACATCTGCTCAGCTCTTGCTCAAGTCTCTTTTCACATCTTGGGCCCTTCTTTTCCCTCTTTCTGCCCTTCTCAGATTTCCAGACTCTACAATCTCTCCACAAGTCATACATTTTTGTTAGTTGAAATGCAAGGCAATCTCAATCTTATACCTAAACGTTTCAATTAGGCTAAACTCAGAGGGTTTTTTGTTTGTTTGTTTGTTTGTTTGTTTTATTTTTTCAGACTATCAAATTCATCAAGGGGTTTCCTGAACATTGTCTATGATAATGATGAAAGTACTAGAGTCTTTTGTTCATTTCTATTGTCTTTTTAAAGATCTCTCATTTCTCTAGTGAGGTGTTTGCTCTTCTTTTTTCATCTGTAAATGGTCCTTCTACCACTTATAAGCTGCTTGTGTTGGGTAAGCATTGCAACTTCCCTGTGCCTCAGTTTCCCCACCTATAAAATGAGGCTAAGAGCATGTACCTCATGAGGTTGTTGAGTAAATCAGTTAATATAAACTTGTTACAATGTCTGACACATAGTAATTGCTGCATATGTGGATTACTAATTTTACATTTATTATTACTAAGAATATTAAACTTTTTTGTATATTGTAAATAACTTTCCCAGTTTGTAATCTGTATCTTTAATTTTGACAATCAATCTTTATTCTGTGAAAATTCTTGTGTGATCTGTCACGTTTTTTTTCTTTATGGTTTCTGGCTTTATCATTGTGCTAAGCAAGAATTTCTCCACCCCAAGTTTATTTTTAAAAAATCCTTTTCACATTTATATTTGCTGTTAAATTATTAGTCAACCTAGAATTATTTGTTAAATGTGCCAGATAGGGGATATAGCACACACTCACCCAAATAAATATTCTTTTTCCCCTCATACTCTATGAAGTGCTTGCTTAAATTGTAGATTGAATAAAGACAAAAAAAAATTTCGTCCTAGAATGACTGGACTTATATTTCTCCCATGGCATGGGTGAAATAAGCATAAAATAGATCCAATATTATAAACCACAGTCAATTTACTGTTCTTACTTTAACTGCCAGACCTTCCTCCATCATGTATTTGTGAAACACAAGCCAGGTTGGCTGGAGGAAATATTCTCTTAGAGTTTGGATTATTCTCTTCTCACTTCCTATTTAGCATGATTCTCACCTAACAGAGGACTCCATACTCTCTGTTAGTGTGAATTTTGAGTGACTGCAGTAGCAAGACCTGAATTCCTTTATATTAATATAAAGTCCTTGATACGAGGAGGTAACTATTCCATGTAGACCAAATACAGGCTACTCCTCAAACTGCTTATAAAAATCCTATTCCTGTTTCTCAGAGCTACTGCCCATCCCCAATAATGAAACCTAAAGAGATCTATCTGTTCTTCAATGAATTTAGCTCTGTTCCTGCTGCGGCTGCCAGTTACTCAGGAACAGCTTCCATTTCTCTTACTCAGTGTCTCTCAGTTTGCATGGAAAGAAGTAGTAGGAAAAAAACATTTCTAAGCCGGCTCCCACAACGCTATCCAGCCTGCAGAAGCCAAGACAATTTCTGAGTCACACGTACCTCTCATGGATTTTAAAGCTTGGATTTTACTGGGGAGCTATTTTATGCCCTCTTCAGACAGATTACACTCTCCTGTGTGGGGTCACACGGGGAAAACTGGTACAAACTCATACTGCACCAAACCCAGCCTTAAGTGCAGGCAGAGTGAGCATCTGTGTAACGGAGAGATGAAAAATTGCTCTTGAATAGATGCCTACAGAACCTAGAAGTTCATTAACATCCCTTTTAAAGATGGCCTTCTTGAGAATACAACTGTTTTCATTGACATTAAGTTAGGTATGACCATTTTAAAATTGTAAATCAGAGTAACTTTGTGTATCTAGTAACTCAATGCCTGCTAAAGCAGTAAATGAGGAAAAAAAAATTTAAAAAAATAGGGAATGACCACAAGCAGGAGACAGGTTAGGGGTGAGGAAAGACAAGCTATAACGTGTTATGAAAAGAGTACTGGGCTGTAGCCAGAACACTGAAGTTCATTCATTCATACAGCAAATATTTAATGACCACTTAATATGTGCTGGGCAGTGAGCCTGGCAGGAAATGTACACGGGTGAATATGATAGACATGCCCTTGGCCTTTTTGGAGCTTAGACACTGGTGCAGAGATAGGAATAAATTTTACTGGGAGATTTTTATTAAAGAGCTTGGCCAGGGAAGGTCACTGTGAGAAGATTTTAATTCAAAACCCGAAGGGTGATCAGGAGCCAGTCATGTGAATGAACCAGACAGACAGACAGAAAGTTACGTGAGAAGACCCAGAGAGGTGAAGAGTTTAGGAAGTTTGAGGAACTAACAGGACTGATGGGACTGGAAAACAGTCATAGCAATCCTGTTTCCAAGGAAACACCAAAAGGGACCTAAGTTGAGGCTGAAGGGTTGACAGGGAACATACCATAAAGGACCTTACTGGCTATCATAAGTAATTTAGATTGATTTGAACTGCAGTGGGAAGCCAGAGGAAGGTTTTTAGCAAGAGAAAATGCAATCTGATTCATACAGAGAGTGCCAAAAAATATATATACACATTTTAAGAAAGGAAAACTGTATTAAAATTGTAATACTTAATATATACCAATAATAAAAGATGAACATAGGTCACATTTGACTTCTGCAGTTACAAGAGGAGCTCAAAGTGGTTACTGTTAGGTCTCTGAATGTTAGAGACCTTGACTTCATGTTAGGTCTCTGAATGTTAGGTCTCAGAGACCTTGACTTACAGACAGAGCCATGTCTGCAAGAGCCAAACTCGCAATAACAGAAAATGCCACAAAACAGCTACTGGTTTGCAGGCAGTCAGCATTTTCTGTTCAAACAATGCTACCCTGTCAACACAGCCCCTATAAAACCCTCCTCACCCCCTCCTTCGGGGCTGCAAGTCTCCTTTAGGTGTGCAGTCCGGACTGTAGTGGGCTTTGCTCAGTCCGATATACTTTTCTCTCTTACAATAAAAACTTTCTTAACTTGCCTGACCATGTGCGTTCCTTTATCAGCTGACCTATCATTTGGTGCCGAAACCCGGGAGGCTGTAGGCTAGAGAATGTAGCATCTCCCCTTCTCTTTCTCTTCTCCCTCCCCCGGGGCTTGATCAGCTCTCTGGCTACCCTCCGGGACCTGCCTTAAGGACCCTCCTCAGGACTGTCTCCCTTCCCTTGCTGACATCCAGACAACATCAGGCCAAATTCTCGCCAGGTGAGTGAAACCTCCTATTTTCGTCTCAGACCTTCTGACTCTCTCTTACTGTTCTACGGTTCCAGAAAGTCCAGCTCTAGGCCAGAAGGTTCCTCTCGGCCTCGGGGGCCCAGATCCTCCCAGTTTTGGGGACGCCCAGTCTGCGAGTGATCTGTCATACTCGTACTCGTGGGGGTTGAACACCGGGATTTGGGACGCCCCATCCCCTTGTTCTCCCCTTAATAGGGGGCTCCTTCCTCACCCTTCTCACTCCATCAATTCGAACCATGGGGACCTCATATTCAGTCCCTGCCAAATCTACCCCTCTCGGTTGTCTCCTCCACGACTTACACACCCTCGGGCTCAACTTATGGGAGATGCGACCCACACAATTTATCTTTTACTATAACACTGCCTGACCCCAATATAACTTCTGTCACCTCAACAGAAAGTGGTCAGAAATTCCCTATGTCCAGGCCTTCTTTACTCTTCAAGCTCAGCCCTCCTTCTGCCAAACCTGCAACACTTTCCAAATTCTCCTAGCCCACTCTAAGCCTTCTCCTCCAGATAAAACTCCCACCTTTGACGCAGCTGACAATCGGGTCCCTCTTCCTTTGCCCCACGCCCTACTATCCCCTCAGCCTAAACCTTCTCCCCCAAACTCCAGCTCCTCATTTCAGGAGAATTTGGTTCTGTAAGTACTCTGGTTTATGTAACTTATGTGTTTTATTTGCCTCTGGTCTGTCTTTAATTTTCCTTTTCTATTTGTGTCTTAGACACCAAGCCGATCCGGTACTCTGTATCTACACCTCCTGTGAGCCCCCTAAGTCATGTAGTTAAAATTGTTTGGTACACCAACTCTATATTCAGGAACTTGACAAAAGTAAATCTTAAAAGATTTCTCTAACATTCAGTAACTTTCAAGGTCTCACAGATAACCTCAAATGTAAATAAAAGGCTGCTGCAGCCTCTGCTTGAGGCTGAAGTAACTGAAGAGGGAAAAAAAGAGGCACTTTTAAACCCAGGCGACTAGGTTATTACAGTCTCCTGAAGTTATAAGGACAACTATAAGATCTTAGGTCCTCTCTACAATTGTTGGTGGTTCTGTTTATACGTATAGTCTCTAAGGTGTATACTTGTCTATGTTTTATATATATTATAATGGTTTTGCCTCCGGATGGTATTGCCAGTTTATAATATTTGATTGGCTAAAAATACAAGATTAGGTGGTTATATTAACTAAGATAATAAAACTAACTCAACTACTTCTCAAGATCACATGATCTAAGGAAATATTTGATACTAAGTCTGGTTTTTTGGTTTTACTAAGTTGTGTTAAATGATAAAAGTTATTAACTATCTAGGTATTTCAAAATAATGAAATACTGAAATATCAATTATTAGATAGGTCTGGCCTTCTGTCACAGGAACATTATGAGATAAATTAAGAGCTGTTAATGAATATATCATGTATTTCATTACAAAAGCCTATACTTTTGAAGGTTACAAAATATATTCTTCTATTTACCAGGGAAAGTGCTCATTACTTGCTTTTGGTCATCAAGAAAAATTAAGGTTGTAAAGCTAGTACAAAATTCAAGTTCCGTTTTCTCTCTCTGATAACTAAGACAGAGTTTATTAGACTACTGGTCTACTACTAATATAAAAAAGTTTTCTACCTAAAAAACAAAGATGATATATGTCATCACAATAATTTGTATATTCTAGACTACTGGTGTTCATGTGCCCTTTTCATGTCAGATATAAACAACTATAAAAGTAAATAATAATAATTTTACTCTTTTTTCCAAAAAACCTAGATAAATTAGGGTAAATTCATTAAGCTTGGCCTAATATTTTCTCTCACCTGACACCAAATTATAGTAATTCTGACCCATTGTTATGTCTTACTTAATAAAAAGCCACAGAATCTAGAGAAGGCCAGGAAATTTGTTTAAATATTTTTAACAACCAAGACAGTAAAAACAAGCAATAAAGGAACAGTGAGACTACAGACAAGGCCAGAGACAGGCCAGACTTTTGGCCACAGTTGTAGACAACCCAGGGCTGAAGCTACCTCAGGGCACCCCAGAAACCTCAGAAAAGGAAACACCAGGCCACTGGAGTAAGGAATGTCCTAATCCTCCAAACCAGCCTTGCCCCCAGTATAAACTAAAAGGGGACTGGAGGAGGGATTGCCCCCTGTTCTGAAGGGAGCAGGGACCAACTCCCTCACCACAAATGGCTGTGATCACATTTGGGCTTGAAGTTCCCAGCAGCTCCCAAGCTCTTCTCATCACAGGGGTGGAACTGTAGGTGACCTTTGACATGACAGGTAAGCCTGTTAATTTCCTGATTAATATAGAAGCCATTTATTCTTTCTTGACCGCTCACTCTGGACCTATTTATTTCCTTTAAAACCTACTCGGTTGTAAAGATAAAAGCCCTAAATTTGGGATCATTTTACTCAGCCTATTCCTCACCATTGGCCTATGCCTCAGGAAAAGTATAAAATAAACAAATCAGACTTAAAAAGGACTCTAGAAAAAGTTTTGTCAGGAGACCTCTAAGCCCTAGCTCTAATTGCCGTCCATTGCTTTGGATTCTGACCTCAATTCTGTTATTTTCTATGTTATTAACTTGGGAAAAAGTCCAGCAGGCAATCAAAATATAAGGACTGGCACCTCTCCCAGGCCAACTCCTCTACACATTACAGCCTCTGAAAGTCGTAAAGTTGTACAGTGGGGACCAAGTACTGTTAAAAGCCTAGAGGGGGAGTGTTTTCTAGCAGCCCAGTTAACTCCTAAATGGAAGGGACCCTTTGCAATTCTCCCAAACACCCCAGCTACCATCAGGCTGCAGAGAGTCAGCAGCTGGGTCCCCTTTCCCTTTGAATCAAATCTGTTTTATTAAAGTCTCCACCAGAAAAAAAGCCTATTGCTTCTGTTCCTGTGAGCCAACTGAAGACTATAAGCTCCTCTTCGAAGAGACAGACAAGTCACTCTCCCAGGACTGATAACCGCTAATAACTAACCCCAGACTCCTGGAGCTGCTCTTAATTCCTTTATCTCAAGAGTTCCAGTTTTCCTCTTTACCTACACCCCCCCGGGATGCCTTTCTCAGTCTTTGGGACCTTAGTTATAGTCACTTCTCTCACCTTTACTTATTCCTCTTCTCATTATCCTTGGGCTACTACTATTTGGACCTTGCTTTTTTTTAACCTTCTTGTCAAGTTTATCTCTTCCAGAATCAAGTCTATTAAACTACAGATGACTCGTGTACAAGGCTTCCAGACCATCCCTGTGAGGGACTCTATAACTACCTTCAGCCCCTTGGATTGGAACTCTAACTTAGTTCAGTCCATAGACAAGGCTGCCCAAATTTGGGGGACCTAGTCATTCCACCATCCCCTATTCCTCAGGAGGATCCAACCTCAATCTTTTCAGCCTTCTTAGTTTATCCCTGGAGGACTGACAGAGCCCAGGGCCCCTGGCTCTCTCCTGCATCACAACAGCAGAGCCCAGGGTAACTCTTCTCGTGCCAAGAAAGCCAATTTCCTTCTTAGTAGACATAGGGGCCACTTACTCTGCCCTCCCCGAATTTTCAGGGCCTACTCATCCCTCCCATATCTCCACTGTGGGGATTGATGGCCTTATCTCACAATCTCAAACTACCACAGCCCTAACTTGCTCATTTCGTAACTCGTTTTTTACCACTCATTTCTAGTACTCCCCAGGTGTCCCACTCCTATGTTAGGGTGAGATATTCTCTCAGAATTCAGAGTCTCCTTTCAACTGCATCTGCCCTACCCTGAACCCATCCTTCTCCTCACGCTTTCCTCCTCCGACACTCCAATACAGATCCTCTTACCTCTGTCCTTTGTCGATCCTATTGTTTGGGACACCTGCACCCCCTCTATCACTTCATACCACTGTCTTGTCAAGATCAAGCTGCGCAATCCATTCTCATTTTCAAACCAACCCTCATACCCCATCTCTTTCACTCACCAAAAGGGCCTACAACTCCTGGCTAGGGGTCTTCTCTGGCCTACCCTCTCCCCAGTCTATAACACGCCTGCTTCGTTGATGACAGCTCCACCCTTTCTGATGGTTCCCATATAGCTGGCTATGCCATTGTCACCCCCACCTCTACCATCAAGACACATCCCCTCCCGTTGGGGACGACCTCACAAAAGGCAGAACTCACTGTGCTCACCCGGACCCTAACATCCTCCTCACACAAATCATTCTTTGATTTGGCTTCCTTATGTTCATTCAATCTCATAACAGCCCAGCCTTCACCTTCCAGATCACACAACAGGTCTCGCAAGCCCTCAATATACACTGGAAACTCCATATCCCCTACAGACCCCCAATCCTTGAGTAAAGTAAAAAAGCCAACTCCATCATTAAATCTCACCTCAGCAAACTCTCCCTAGAGGTCCAACAACCTTGGACGACCCTTCTATCCCTCGCCTTCTGCCCAATCTGTTCCAACCCTCGGGCCCCAAACTTCCTCAGTCCTCTCGAGTTCATGTACAGCAGACCTTTCCTACTAGACAACTTCTCTCCTAATAGCTCACCAAGGGGAGACTACCTCCCAGCCCTTAGCCTCGTTCGGCAGATCCTTAGGGAATATGCAGACCGCATTCTTCCCTGGCCCCAAGACACTTCTCTTTCTCTCTCTTTCCCTGGCCCCAGGAGACTGGGTCCTTCTCAAAGACCTCACCCCCTCAGACGTATGACAATGGGGGAAAGGGCCCTTCCGGGTCCTTCTCACCACCCCCACTGCAGCCAAGCTGCTGGGTCACCCCTCCTGGCTTCACCTCTCTAGGTTGAAAAAATGGCTGAAGCGCCTGTCCTGCCCCTCCACAGGACTGCCCAGGCACCACGATATTGCAGCTCAGTCCTGAGCTCCACCTGGCTTCGACTTCACCAAATCCCTGAGGAAAAACCAGAAGACTCATGACCAGTGACCCCTGCCCCTGACCCTGTCCTCGCTGCACAAACTAAACACCCCCAACCTCACTCCCAGCTCCTTGGCTACCCCTCCAAATCCTCTCAGTTATCTCCACCTTTCCCCTTAACCTCCACAGGTCCATTTTAGAGCTCCTTTTCAATGATTTGATCACCTGTCTTCTCAACCCCTGAGAAGACATAAGCCCCCCATAGTTGTCTTCATAATATTATTCTTCCCTCTCATAACACTTTCCCTACCATTACCCCTTATCTCCTCCACACCCTCAAGCTAATTCATCATCTCCCACTTACGCCTGCCTCCCCACCAACGGGACAGGCACCTGCACCCTAGTTTTACTTGCTCTAGATGTTCAGATCGCCCCCAATAATCAATCTCTACCTGTCCCCATATACACTCTCATACACCCAAAAGGGCTGTCTCCCTTACTCCACTCCTAGTGTCGCCGGGCATCTCTGCGGGGGTAGCGACAGGAACAGCAGGGCTAGGAGTCTCCTCACATACTTTCAGGCCCTGTCACAGGACTTACCCAGGCCCAGAAAAACAGAGACTGTCACAAAAACCAGTGGTTTATGGGTAGCTGGGGCCCTTGGCTTCTCCCCCTCATAGGTCCTCTAATCATTATCATTTTTGGTCCTAGCCTTCGGTCCCTGCCTCCTCCACCTTTTCACCAATTCCTGCAGAGTGGACTCCAGGTGTTCGCAAATGGAGCTGTCAGTAAAATGCTTCACCTACAACATTACCAGCCCCTTCCACAATGTCCCCCTCCTCTCGCCGCCCCCGTTCAGCCTGAAGCAGCTACAGAAGAGAGACACGACGCTCCTAGGGTCTGCAAGTCTCCTTTAGGCATGCAGCCCAGACGGTAGCGGTCTTTGCTCAGTCTGATATACTTTTTTCTCTTACAATAAATAGTGTCTTAACTTGCCTGACCATGCGCATTCCTTTACCGGCCGACCTGTCAGTTACCATCAGCATCCAGACACTTCTGATTACGGCGAACTACTACTTGAGCAGCACTGACGAAAGTGTCCACTTGTATACATTTTTTGGCACCCCTGGTACTTTAGGATTATTTTTTGGCTGCTGTGTGAGAATAGACCGTTCTCACAGTCTTTTTCTCTGCTGTAACTTACTATTAGATCCACATTTGCAGGTTGCAAGTGTTCTTTAAGTTCCCTTCAGGTTGTAAAATCTTAGACCTCATCAGCTCTAATAAAGAGCAATGATCGAAAGTGAGTGGGAAGAGTGTATGCTATTGTTGGTGGGGATTTGAAGAGGATACTTTAGGTACTTCTAAGTGGATCCTTGTGGCAAGGTGGAAGATTAACAAAGTCAAATGGCTGTCGCAAGTTGACCCAGGGTCAGTCTGTCCCACGGGCCAGAACTGCGAGTAGCATACACCTTTATTTCATACAGCTTTACCTCATCCATCCTTTATCCACAGTGACTGTAGTTCAATAGTCTTTTGTATATTCATTTACCAAATATTTATTGAGTGTTTCCTGTTTATGTGGCAAAGGGAGGGATATAAAGACGGCAGTGTGGTCTGATGGAAAATATGTGGGACCTATAGTCAGTTCTAAATGTGCATCTCAGCCCTACCATTTACTAAATCCATAATGGTAGGTCTCTGCATCTCAATTCTCTCATCTGAGAGGAAAGAATGACAATAACAACCTGAATGATATTTTGTATATCAAGTGTCTATTTCTGGTGTCTATCATTGAGTAAAAACGCAATAAACGTGTGCAACGTTTTAGGGTCTCAAGGATTGTTTCTCATAAGGCAGACAACTTAATATGCAGCATGTGCTTCCTACATTGTCAAGTGGGTTGAATATTACAAACTCATCTCTTAAGTATTTCTAAAAGCCTATATTTTTTGTATTATTGAAGGGAAACAAATAGTCACACTGAGAAAAATAGTTATCTAGCAATACCTACTCCCTGGAGAAATTTAGTCTCTCAATGTTTCACTTAAGAAATAGAGGTATACAGACATTTACAATTTTGTTGAAGTTGTATATTTCCCACCCTCCCCTAGCTCATGAGGCAAAATACAAATACAAAAGAGGTTTTAGTACAAAGCCAGTGATTAGTAGATAATAGAGTCCTAAAATGTGCTTCCTTCCATGCTGCGATGGGAAGCTCTCTTTAACAACTTTCCTTAAAACTTGAGATCTCCTCCTTCAGTTACTAAGAATCAGAACAAAATCATAATTTTGACTAGAAAATGGTCTAAATTACTGTAGAATTTTCCCTTTTCTTTTGAGCAGAAGACCCATCAATTTAAATTGAGGTCCATAGAAGAAACAACTCTGACTTCTCTACCATTCCTTCTCTACTCACTGATGCTTATGTGTACAAGAGAGGTGAGTTCTAACAGTTGAAAGAAACTCAAAACACCCTGTTGTAAACAGTAGAGAGGCAGATTCTGTAATATGGGTATGAACATGAAAGCTTTATCATAAGGGATACAAACATCTTGACTTTTGTATCTTTATAGTGCAAAGTGGTCTCCTCTTTGAAATGGAACTGAAACAATATAGTTACTACAAATAACAAGCTAAAGGGGTTACTGGTGGAGGGAATGGGAAATTAAGAGTTAAATGGCAATTTCTTTTCAAAGGATACAGCCATAGTAGAGAGATAATGGCACTTCTACCTCAGCATACGCATATAGTGGTCAACTTCCCTAGTAATTCAAACACAGTGGTATCTGCCATGCTGTTACCTTATCTGACACGTGCTTTCCAAGTTGAGGGTCCCCACTGCAATGTGGTGGTCACCCAGACAGTAACTGACCTTGTTTAGACGGCACGCTCAGGAGCTGCTCTCCTTGACTGATCTTTCCTGGTTCTAAAATCTTAAATTGAAATTACAGTTGGGTCCACCTATGTTTAAGTATGCTTATCTACATGGCGCTCTTTTTTTTTTTTTTTTTTTACTTAAACAAAAAACAATTATCAAGAACGATTAAATCCCTACCCTCAAATAAACTATGTACAATTTAATGAACAGTTACATATAAATGCAAAAATACATGTTAGTAGGGCTATAGTTTCGTATCTTTAACCCTATTCCTGAGAGTCTCACCAGTTGCAATTTGTTCGTTTTTGTGCTAAGGCTCTTCACTGTTTTTTGTTTTTTTTTAAATATTATTAAAATGAAGTAAGCCCTAGGATTTTTTGAGACTCTCTATCAGTTATTAGCTTTTATATATTTACTATAAATATGTTTACATGATTAGTACCTCAGAGGTAGCTGAGATTTGGGTAAGTGTGGGATACAGCATAGGTAAGTTTTAATAAGTGTGGTGGAAAGTGTGAATAGTCTTAAAGCACGAGAATTCCCAGAAAAGGAGGGAAGACAGTCTCTTCTGGATCCATGTAATTATGAGAATAAGGTGAAGGCCTTGGACACTTGGTATAAGGAGAAAAAGTATAGCCTGGAGTAAGAGAGAAGTTCTGAAAAGATGGGTAAAAATTCCCAGACTCCTGCTTCTTTCTTCCTAGTCTGAGATGTGACATTTTTGTTCCATAAGCAATCCTAGTTTGGCACATATTCCAGAACGGCACTTAACCTTTTTCGTCTCTAACTCTTGATCCGTTATGTGACAGTGTTAGACTACATGACATGAAAAGCTGCTTTCTACTTAAACATTCCATGAACTCACTCACCATTCAGGAAGGTGGAGACAATGGTAAAACTTCTGCATTCCACAAGAATACACGGAGACATAAATAGCAAGGCAAACAGTGCACAACAGAATTCATGCAAATAGCACAAAAACCAGAGTGTCAAAGCTAAGATTGGGAGACATATTCGAATAATATTATTGTTTAAAGAAATCACCCCAATTAAAATGAGAAGTTACGAGGGGCATGGAAAGAAATGCAGGTGAATATTTTTATTTGTTTTGAGAATGTTTGCTAGCTTCCTTAGCTGAATTCTGATCATGTACTTACACCAAAGAATCTGGTGAAATAAAAGACACTCTTGAGATACTCTGTATAAGGAAAAAATCTGGGGAGAGCGTCATGGAGTCAGTGGTCACTCGGCATCCATCCCATAACCATGATCCATCACAATTGTTTCATGATATTTATAACACCAGAAACTGTATCTACTTCAGAACCACTCACAATGTTATACAAACATACTGAGAGAAAAAGAAAGGAATTTTATCTCTAATTAATACTGACGTCGTCACTCTCGATTTTTTTTTTTTTTTTCTGGATATTTGACAACTACAGAAGAAAAAAATTCTTAAGACAATGAAAACACTGCTTGGAGGAGGCACTAACAAGCACTTTTAATTCAACCCTTTTCATTTGCACTTGAAATTCATTCTTAGTCTCTTTAGAGACAGAGGGCTTTTTTGTCCCCTCGTCTTCATTTACAGGACTGTGCGTCACACACAGGAATGCTGCACTGAGTGGGGAGGCTTTCTTTTGTTTGAAGAGCGTGATGACGAGGGTCCCCTAGATGTCAGAAACCAAATCCAAGCTGTTTTCTCAAGTCAGTTCCAGGAATACCTTTTACTTAAGTAAAGGAAAATCTGTTTTTTGAAGTAGCTACTTGGCTAAATTATAGTCATGAAGCTGGAAGTCTTATTATTATTTTTTTTAATGAAAGAGTAAAAGGAAGTTGAAAAGCCTATTTGTACAGATGCAATGTATCTGTACACACTAGACCTTCATTTCTGAGGAAGACTTTTGGAAAAAGATACTGAGTGCTTTAATGCCCATATTCCTTATCACTTGTAACAAAGACTAAACGTTCTCTTTCTTCCTATCTGCCTCTCAGTCAGGTCCAAAATGGCTATGTGCCTAACATAGGAAGATGTTAAGAAAGCAGTAGAAGGACGAGGGCATAGGCTCTTGAATCAGATGGGTCTTGATTAGAATGTCAGTTGCTCCGTCATCTAGTTGTCATTGCCACTCATAGACCCCGAGAAGGGGACCCTTCCTCGGAACTCTTGCATATCCGAAACACACAAACTACATTTACCAAAGAACCCCTGGTTGCCACTGTCACTTGAAATCCTGCACTCTGCCCTGACATGACCCTCAACACCTGTTCTCGTGATTCACACAATCCCAGACCCAGAAATGCTTCTCCATACCTCTCGCTTTATGCATTCAAAAAGAAAGTCACCTCCACGTGAAT
Source organism: Rhinolophus sinicus (assembly GCF_036562045.2). Lineage (NCBI taxonomy): Eukaryota > Metazoa > Chordata > Mammalia > Chiroptera > Rhinolophidae > Rhinolophus > Rhinolophus sinicus. Next base: position 19,701,122 of record NC_133753.1, on the reverse strand, counting down.
ACCATGAAGGTTTACAGTTTGTGCCGCTGGGGACATCAAAGAAGAACACTGCTTTGGAGTGCTGGGAGGACTGCAGCTGCAGCAGAGGCTTTTAGATAAAAGACAAATTAATTAACTTGTCAAAACCTCCTTGCAGACAGCATTAACGCAATAAATTCTTACATAATGAAGTGTCATTTCCAAGTTGTACTGAAACAAATGGCTCCAAAGGCATCCACTAATGAGAGCAGTTTCTACAATAGTTGCATATGCTGTCTGAGGAACATTTTGTAATATTTAGCATTAAGCAATTCATATTACATTTGATTTACACACATATGTGTGTATGTTGAGATGTAACATGTGAGAAATATGATGCCATCTCTCTACATTGGTGTTTACATGGATATTGAACACTGCAAGTGAGAATGGCTTTATTTTTATAAAAGCATTTAATGAGATTTTATTAAATCTGAAAATTAAAATAAACGTTTCAGCTTTGCTTAAACTATTTTAATGTTCTTTAACTATACTTTGCATTTGGCTCCTTAAATTTAATAATTTAAAATGTTTTGGAGGAAAATAAATTTGAAACATAATGTTTGATCCTTTACATTTACCTTAACTTATGAAACTGAGGGTCCTTATGACTTCGGTTAAATTTAGTTTTAAATCCTAGCTCTAAAAATCACATCCCCTGCTCTCTCTATGCCCTTCAGAGGCCTAGCCTTTCCCCAGGATCATCAGCAACCCTCAAGGCAGCAGAAGACAGCAGCCTGGACCTGGCACATGGTCTGGATCTCTAGCAGGCCAAAGGTAACAGCTTGACCTAGGTCATGTTCCAGTTCCTGAGTCCTAAGGTAGAATGATCCCCTGGCTACTTTCTCATGAGACCTGGACAGAGGGATGCAGGAAAAGACCTCAGAACTCAAAATCTAAAGAAATAATTTATTAACCTTACCTTACTTCTGACCCATCAGCTCCCAGCATGATCCAGAACCCCTAACCCATGGTGTCTTGTGATTTTTACCCTATGTAGTCTATAACTTACACGCCAATTCGGGAGTCGGGTCTTTAGATCACAAGCTCCCCATTTCCGTATTGGCCAATTCAATATAATGAACTATTTTTTCTTTCTATACTGCAAATTCCTGCTCGTGCATGTCTTTCTGCCAGTGTGCACAAGCAGGAGGACGCAAGAAAAAACGCTGGGGTTCCAGTAACACGATTTTGATAAAATATATTTGATATACAATAGTTGAATTTTGATGAAAATATATTTAAATGTTGCATACTTTCAATGTAATGTTTTATATTTTAATTCTTTAGATTACTACAATGGACAGGATCTAAATTATGTGAAAAATCTTATTTATCACAGCATAGTTATTGTGATGAAGATAAGAAAAATAAATTTAAAGGAATATAAATATAATAACTACTTGTTTTCTTATGTAATGTTTACTAGTCAAACATTTTCAGTCCAGAAATAGAATACCTAAATATACACAATAAAACTTAAATGTAATCATTTTAAATATTTTGTCAACTTTTAGTGATTTAAGAAAACATAGCCCTACACATAATTTTCAATTTTGTTTTTATGGAAGTACATGTGTCAAGGTAGAGGAATGGGATATAGTTATTTACCACTGTGATAGCTGGACTTATAACTATTAAGTATGTCACCATGTGGCATGAAGTCCTTTATTTATACCCTTTCCAGGCCCTGCAATTTCTATGGATCAGAGTGAATGACCTATTTCAGAATTAAACCTCTTGAGGCTTTCATTTTTTCATCTGTAAAATCAGAAGGATAACACTTGGCCAAGATGCTGGTGAAGATAATCTTAAATAAGTCAATAAAGCCCTTAGCACAGTGAAAGATGGTGAGTTCAGTCATGGTACGAGGTCAAATATGGTGACAATTCAATTATGGTATTTATAATTTCCTTATGGGAAGTAACAGCTGACTAGTTTCTGATACAGCACTGTTTGATTACATAGCATGGAAGAAGCCTGTCATCACTTTACATAGGCATTTAAATGTATTGAAGACTAGAACTATGCTTGATTTTATTTTAATAAAAATATTTAATGAGATGTTATTAAATTTCAAAAACTAAAATGAATATTTCAATTGTATTGATTTTGATAACATTTCATAAGATGATGGTAAAGGTGATGTCAAAGGATACCAGCAAAGCCCTTAGCACAGTAAGTGCTTGAGAGATGGTGAGAACTCAGTGATCATGGAGTAACTTCTAACTAACCTATAATAGAGCATTGTTCTGATTAAATAAATGCCCCAACCAAAATTATTTTTTTCTTTTTGCACAAATAACAATATGAAAATATATTTTGTAAATCTTCAGCTGCTATAGAACATGACTGTTTTAAACCGCAGCACGACGTTATCCTTTATTTACAGAGAGAGAGAGAGAGAGAGAGAGAGAGAGAGAGAGAGAGGTATTCTTGGCCTCAGGTATAATTTATTTTTTAAAGGTGCTTGTTTGGCTCCTTTGGTTGTCTTTCTTTCCCCTTTTCTATTTTATTGTTTACTATGGAGCTACCACTTTTAAAACATATAGCACTGCCCAAAGTGTAGGAGTTTAAGAAACATGAATTTAACTTTTGAGTACTACTTACTTTTATTTTGCTGAAAATTTATCTTAGAGCTGGTTAAAAAGGAAAGAATGGAAAGACACCCACTGTGGGTCCTTAAACCCTTAAATAAAAGCCTCTACTTAGGCATTTCATGGATTTCTGGTGATGAAATTGATGGCTCTTATATTTATGACCCATGGTGCCTTAGTGACTTAAAAAAAATTCATAGTAGAAATTACAAGAGTAAAACAGCTCAGAAACTGAAACAACGTAACGGCAGACAGTTCAAAATGAAAGTCAGATGGAAACAAAGCATCATAAGAACGATGCCTTTAGCATACAAACAAAATAATTGTAATAACTATAAGGTTTTGAAAAATGTTACCAAAAAGCTCATCTTTTACTATCTAAATGATACAACACAATGGACACATCAGCCTTATGGGAATTGTCAAGGTAGATATACTATTTTATTAACAACAACAATGAAAGTTGAATCTAAAAATAAGATTTACTATTCCAATTAATGTCAAAACTTGACCAGAAAGCTTTCCTAATACTCCCACTAAAATACCCAAATCTGGGCTCAAATTTCGTATCATTTGAATAATTCAAATCTATTTACTTCCAAATTCTTTCTACCCTGCTGCCATTGTCACTTTCAGAAAGTGTGAATGCCCCCCACAACCTTCCATGACTCCCCATAGCCTTATTCTAACTTTTAAGATCATCCAAAACATAGTCCCAATCACTCATACAATATTGCTTGTATCTTACATGTAGGCATCCAATGATTTAAAGAAATTGAACCTTTCTTTAACATCTGAACTTACTGGGTCATTTTGCTTTTGATTTCTACCTGGAATGACAACCTGCCTTCTACCTCCTATAGTAGAATTTCAACCTATCTCTCCAGGTTCATCTTTCTCATCTCCCCAATCACTAGCTGAGCTATTCCGCCTTTAAACCATTCCATCTCCATCCCAAAGCACTTTATACTCCTTATGATATTTTTCATATCATGCCTTGAATATTAGATTTTGCTTATTTTCTGGTTTTTGTTTTTCAGTGGCGAGATACATTTGTAAATTTACTTACTGGTTTGTTTCTACTTCAAAGCAAAAGCTGAATTTTACTCATCTTTAGAAAAATGGTAGCTTTCATAAATCTGTTGAATTAAATATATATTGACTTCTTTTCTAGATTTTTAAGGCATTCCTAGATATAACTAAATTTTGGAATTGTGGAAAGAACATAACAAAAGCTAAGGGATGCTGGCTTAGTTCAATAATTTAAACTCTTGTATAGAAACATGCCTAAGGTTACTGCCCAAATTATCTGTTGTGGTCTTAATACAAGGAACCACTTAATGGGTTTCTGTTTGATTTCTGTAATCAGGAAAAAAGTCACTGCAGATGTATCTGTTCACTTTTTTTCCCAATGTTGTAAGCACCTGTTATGTGCCAGGTTTATCAAAAGAAAAATAAGAGAAAGCCACACATTTTGGAGTATATTTGTTTTTGGTTTAGCAGACACAAAACAAAAGCCAAGTTCCTTTTCAAAATGGTGTAATCTACTTAACTCTGATGCCCAAGAGCATCTATTCTTTCCATTTTCTTTTAACCTTAAATGTCTTATTTTGCACTGTTTAAAGCTGTAAGTTGCTACAAATTGCTTTGCACATACTTGAAGGACAAATAGTGAATATTAACAACTACATCTGCCAATCATCTAAATTTTTCAAAAATCCCACCGATCATTTCAACACCTACAGAAAGTACTCTGATCTATGTCCTGCTCGTTTGGAAACAGTGATAAATAAGATAATCTTAAGTTTCTTTCTTTCTTGCTGCTATAAAATATCAAGAATTTGATCACAGAGCACATTTAGTTATCAATGGTCCCACGACACATATTGCCCAAAATGAGATCCTCATAACCCAGACACCTTGGCCTAACTACAAGGAAAGTAATTATATTCAGTCTACCTGAAATTCCCAGTGCAGGGAGAACTGGAATCAGCTTTTGTATCCTGCTTAACTAAACTATTATGCAGTATCATTGTATGGCAGTCAAACAGCTTCTGACTTACTTTTACTTTCTCCCACTTTGGGCAATTAGAATGGCTCTGTGCAGAATTCTTGCAATAAGAACTTGGACAGACAAGACTTAGAGAGTCCTTCCTCTTTCTCCAAGACCCAGGAATTCCGATGTCAAGAAAATGTATCAGTGGGGTTATATAACCTCAACATTATAAAGAACCTAGTTACAACATGGCATAGACACGTTTAGAATCACCATTTTTAACTTGTTTTTCATCATCTTTATCAGCAAAGAGGATAAGTCAGTGGCATGTTCTACAAAGACCCTCTAGTTTATTTTCTTCAACAACAATTAAAATGCACACCCCTTTGATGGAGCATTTATCATATTATTTAACCAATGATCCTAAACCCAGTGTATGGGCCATTATAATGCTTGTTATAGGTGGTTCTTAGTAGTATCATAGTTTTTACTTTTCTTGTTTTTAGGCCAGGATGTGTTTATTAATTCCTAGAATTATAAAACTTTTATATGTTTTACTAAATGCCATTTATTATTAGATGACTTGGTAAATTACTCTAGGGGAAACTCTTACCGCCTTTCCTCATTTCTAGATACTTATTTTCATTTTTACTAACTGCAAATGAAATTGGCTGTCTTTGACTGGACTTATTGGCGAAAAACCAGCTCTCAAAAGGAACAAAGATTCCAATCAAGATGGCAGGGTATGTAAATGCTGTGTTTACTTCCTCTCACAACCACATCAAAAGTACAACTAAACTACAGAACAACTATCATGAGAATCCCCTGAAGTCTAGACAAACCAAAGCCTTACAACTAAGGACATACAGAATAAGCCACATTGAGACTAGTAGGAGAGGAAGAAATGCAGAATGGGTTGGTCCCACACCCGCGTGAGATCATTAAAAATTGGGAGGGAAATCTTGGCTGCAGACGTATCCCCCAGAGGAGCAAGGGGTCCTAGCCCCACACCAGGCTCCCTAGCCCAGGATTTTAATGCTGAGGCAAGAAGTCCCCATAACTACTGGTTCTAAAAACTAGTGAAGATTGTGGTAGAGTAAGACAGAGAGCAACTGCAGTCCCATGTGCTCCTTTTAAAGGGCCCATGTACTAATTTACTCACTGACGGACTCACTCCTTCTGAGTTCTAGCACTGGGGCAGCAGCTCAAAAGGTGCCAGAGACATACTGGGAGAAACTGAGTTGTCTGACCTCAGAATGAGGGCTAGAGGGGCAACTTTCTCCCAGACTGAGGAGCTGGAGGAAGTCATTGTTTCTTTGTTGAGCCTTCCCCCTTCCTGGTGTGCAGACACAGGCGGCCACCATATCTGAGTCTCCATCAACGTGGCTAACACTGTTCATTTGCCCTAATTCTCTGCTCTACCCAACTTGCAGGCTCACCCAAACTGCTTCTAGTAGCTTTTCCATATAAATAGCCTGTCTTGGCTCATGTTGCACACTTTCCTATAATCTCTCAAGGATTCACAAAACCCAAACAAGCAGCATTTGGCTTTGGCATGTCCTATACCTCTGGTTGAACAGCCCTAAGACTGGCACTGGTGGCAGCTGGCCTCGGTTTGTGGCTTGGCCTCTCAAGGCACCTCCAAGCCCAGTGCGGGTGGTGGCCATCTGTGAATTGCTTTGTGGATCATGTTAGGTGGCTCCACGCAGGACACAGGCTGTGGCCAAACTTGGCATGTGGCAGGGCCCCTTCCAGGAGGACCCAGGGTTGGCATGCACAGTGGCCAACTTCAGACCAAGCCAGAGTGTCACCTGGCCTCCTCCAAGGACAGACACATGAAAGGCAGATTGGGCAGACACCAAGTGCCCTGCTAAAGTGAATTCTGTTCTGTAGGGTCAGCTCCTACACCACAACTCTTCCACTATAGTCATAGCCAGTCCTCACAACCAATCAGCCCAAGGGTCATTCCCTCCCACTGATGAGTAAACAGCAAGCAGGGCTCAACTACAACAGGAGGGCACACACAACCCACACCAGGGACACACCTGGAACACCCGGCTCTGGTGACAAGAGAAAATGCATCGCTGGGCCGCACAGCACACCTACTACATAAAGCAACTCTACTGAGATCAGGAGACATAGCAGCCCTACCTGATACATAGAAACAAACAAAGGAAGGCAGCCAAAATTGGGAGAAAAAGAAACATGTCCCAAATGAAAGAACAGAACAAAGCTCCAGAAAAAGAACTAAACATAATGGAGGCAAGCATTCTACCACATGCAGATTTCAAAACACTGTTAATGAAGAAACTCAATGATCTCAGTGAGAACTTCAACAAAGAGACAGGATACATAAAATGGAGATAGAAAACATAAAAAGGACCAGTCAGAAATAAAGAATACAATAACTGAAATAAATAATACATTAGAGGAAATCAACAGTAGATTAGATGAAGAAGATCAAATCAGCAATTTAGAAGAAAAGATAGCAGAAAACACCCAATCAGAACAGCATAAAGAAAAAAAAAAAAAAGAATCCAAAAAAATAAGGACACTTTAAGGGCCTCTGGGACATCAGGTGTGACAACATTCACATCATAGGGGTACCAGAAGGAAAAGAGGGAAAGCAAGGAATTGAAAACCTATTTGAAGAAATAATGATGGAAATTTTCCCTAACCTGGTGAAGTAACTAGACATACAAGCCCAGAAATCTTAGAAAATGCCCGGCAAGATAAACCCAAAGAGACCCGCAACAAAATACATCATAATTAAAATACCAAAAGACAAAGAGAGAATCTCAAAAGCAACAAAAGAAAAACAGTTAGTTATCTACAAGTGAGTTCCCATCAGCCTATAAACTTATTTCTCAACAGAAACTTTGTAGGTCAGAAGGGATTGGCATGAAATATTCAAAGTGCTGAAAAACAATGACATACAACCAAGATTGCTCTACCCAGCAAAGCTATCATTTAGAACTGAAGGACAGATAAACAGCTTCCCAAGCAAGAAAAAGCTAAAGGAGTTCATCAGCACCAGGTGAAGAGGAACATTAGAGGGGCTTCTTTAAGAAGACGAGGGGAAAAAAAGGTTAAAAATATATGAATAATAAACTGGCAATAACTATATATCTATCAAAAATTACTTTAAATGTAAATGAATTAAATATTCCAATCAAAAGATAGGATGGCTGAATGGATAAGAAAGCAAGACTCTTACATATGCTGCCTACAAGAGACTTGCTTCAGATCCAAAGACACACACAGACTGAAATTAACGGCATGGGGAAAACATATTTCATGAAAATGGAAACAAACAAACAAAAAAGCTGGGCTTCCATACTTACACCAGACAGAATAGACTTTAAAACAAAGGCTATAACAAGAGACAAAGAAAAATTCAGTAACCCCACTTCTGGATATTTATCTGAAGGAACCCAAAACACTACTTCAAGGGGAAGTGTGCATCCCTATGTTCATTGCATCATCATTTACAACAGCCAAGATGTGGTGGCAGCCAGGGTGTCCTTTGATGAATGCATGGATAAAGAGGAGGTGGTACATATATACAATGGAATATTGCTGGGCCATGAAGGGAATGGGTTCTTGCCATCTGCAGTGACATCGATGGACCTGGAGGGTATTGTGCTGAGTGGACTATGTCAGAGAGAGAAAGACAGATGCAATATGATTTCCCTTATATGCAGAATCTAAAGAACAAAATAAATAAATAAACAAAACTGAAACAAACTCATAGATTCAGAGAACAGTTTAATGGTTGCCAGATAGGAGGGGAGTTGGGAACGGGTGAAAAAGAGGAAAGGATTAAGAAGTTCAAATTGGTTGTTACATTGTAGTTATGGGGATGTAGGGTATAACATAAGGAATATAGTCAATAATATTGTAATAACTATGTATGGTGTAAGATGGGTACAAGATTTATCAGGGTGATAGATGGGAGTGGGTTGAGGGGGTGAGAAAGGTGAAGGGATTAAGAAATACAAATTGGTAGTTTACAGAATAGTCATGGGGATGTAAACCATAGGGAATATAGCATAAAATATAGTAATAACTATGTATAGTGCCAGTTGGGTACTAGTCAGGGGGATCACTTTGTAAATTATATAAATGTCTAACCACTATGCTGTACACCTGAAATTAATATAAAAGACTATTGAATGTCAACTGTAATTGAAAAATTACAAAGGGGGTGGGGAAGGTGAAGGGAAATGAAGGGTTCAAATTTCCCAGTATAAAATAAATAAGTCATGGGGATGTCATGTACAGCTTAGGGAATATAGTCAATATCATTGCGATAGCGTGCTACGGTGTCAGATGGTTGCTGGGCTTATGGTGATCACTTCTTTAGGTGTACAGATATTGAATAACTAGGGTGCACACATGAAATTAATATAATATTGTATGTTAACTATATTTTAATAAAAATCTTTTAAAAAGGAAGTTAATAATCACTAGCATTTATTGGGGATCTTGCCATGTGCCAAACATTGCTGTTAAGGATGTATTACCTCATTTAATTGTCACAGAGACTTTATAATGAGTGTGGATTAGTATTCTCAGCTTAATGATGAGGAGAACCAGGATTTATAGATAAATGACTTGCCTAATATCCCAGAAACTGACAGAATTATCATTTAAGTCAGGCAATCTTACCCCAATTTCATAATATAGATGTTTGGGAAATTTCAAACATAATAGTCTTAGAATAAAAACAAAATTTATGAAATGCTGCGACAGAAACTAAGCAAATGTCTCAAGTCCTTTGCAAATAAAATTGGCTTTAAATTTCAATCTAAATTTTTAAGTCAACAAAAGGACTAGTTACCCACATAAAGTAATTCTACCAAGGTTCCAAGTACAAGGACACGTGAGCAACTTTGCTTCCAGACAACTTGATCAAGCATAATCTATCTCAAGTAGTACATTCAAGTAATTTGTATTGTTTTCTGAGCTTTAAGCAAAAAAAAAAAAAAAAAAAGAACAGAATTTATTAAAACAATCTTTTTAGCAAATATTTCTTCATTACTGTAAAATAATCAGTAATACTTAGAATAATATAATGAGAAGATTGACAGCACCTACTCATACAAAAAAGGTTCACTTAGGTTCACTTTGCTTTGCTGAGACATTAAAGTGAGTGAGCAAATATAATCACACACTTTTGTTTGAACCTTGTTGAAAATCTAATAAGTATTTTGTTTGGGATTCTTTGTTGTTGTTGTCATTGCTGTTTAACTCTTAGTTGTCCAGAAGAGCCATTAAATGGGAAAATTTACATCTTGTGGATTCCTTAGTTAATTTAGGATTTGCTGTATTACTCAGTGAAAAAATGGGATATTGTGCTGCCAATTTCAGACACGAATTTTAAAGTATAGTCCTTTCTGTTAAATATCTCTTTAATTAATTAAAATATGCCACTGTGACCATCTTGAATATAGAAGCTTTTGACAAATAATTCAGATGTACATACCCCCAGTTACCCATCATGTCCAAGTCAATGTAAACAGAGACTTTATATTTAAACCAACAACTCCTTTCCCTCCTCTCTAACTTCTAAGAATACACTATCATTCTTCCAGTTTCCCAGGCTTAAAAACTGGGAATCTTTCACAGCCCATGTCTATAAATTACCTACGCTTATAAATGTCTTATGGAAATCTCTCAGATGCTACTATCAACTTCAGCCTAGACCAGTATAACAACTTCCTGTCTTGGGACCTTCCCCTTTTTCTCTACTCTTTAGTCCATTGTGACATTCTCACAATACTAGTTCCCTAATGTGTCTTTTGATCATATTACTAAAATGTTGAAACACATTAATGACTCATACCTAACTACCAAATTTTAAAAAAAGAGTCCTAATTTTCCATTGTTTTTTCTCTTGAAAAATGCTACTTATATTCATTTAAGAAATCACATCATAATAAGACAACACCATATGAAATGAACTGACAAAATCTAACTGGAAGATAAATATTTATAAAGATAAATAAAACTTTCGGGTGATTTTAAACAAATGTAACTCTCAATAACAAAGAAAACTTGAGTGTAGAGCTTAGCACTACGTTAGGCATCCCATGGACAAGGGAAGTTTCTCCCCTCAAATAGCCTAGAACAAAAATAAGAGACAGAAAATAAAAGACAATGCAAAACCCAGTACTGGAGTATACAGTGCAAATATAATTGCCACAGATCATCTGTAGAAGGTGAGATAAGTAAGAGGAGCATTTAGTAACCTCAGAAGTGGCTTTTCTGGGAACAGTTGTACCTTGCTATAAATCTTGATATACAAGGTCTGACAATTCACAAACTTGCTACCCTGCACTTACTTTGGCAGCACTGTACAAACAGCTCAGTAAGGTTTCATAACCTTGGTATATTGGTGCCTCACAGCTGTGCTCATGTCGACGTGTGGCGGTGTCTTGCTGAGTGGTGTTCGTTATTGCTGTTGCGTGTTTTTGTGTGCCATCATGAGGACAGGTAGAGAATAGAGGAAGTACTTTCGTTGAAGGAAATATAAGTAGGTAAGAAAGAAGTGACTACCTAGTGTTGTAGGAAGGGAAGAGAACATACCAAACTGAGGTTTAACAGGTGGGTACAACCCATCAGGGAAAAACAAAACAAAACTGAAGAACATTCCAGAGGAAGGATATGAACAAAGAGCCATGGGGAAAGGTTTCATATAGAGCAATGCCAGGTGTGTAGGAGGGCCAAAGCCCATGAGGAGAGGCTTAGAAGTGAGATTTATATTGAAATGCCTCAAATGTAGAGTTACCAGAACTGCCAAATAAAAATCACCCGGTGTATACCTTCACCTTGTTCAGTTACCATAGCTGCTCAAGGAAAGGC